>NC_045131.1:19955141-20184950 GCF_007655135.1 Punica granatum
AGGCGCCTTGAACCATGCAGTTCATAATCGTAGCGCCCCGTGCATATTGCAAACCCTTCTGGTCAATCCCACTTTACTTTTTGCACTGGGTCAGTCCCCGTCGGTCAATCCCGACTTTAATTGCCTTCTCCAGCTTGTTCCCCGACTCTACATGTCTATTGTGCGCATCTCACTTATACTTCCTTTTATTAGGTATGTACGGACCCGAATGTGGACTCTCGTCGGGGCCCGCATCGCGCGCTTTTGGATCGCGCGGCTTGGTCGGAACGTCCACCTTCCCGCGGGACGCGCGTCGAACACGCGTGAGAGAAGGAGTCGCCACTTATCATTTTACGACCCGAAGGTCGAGGGCGGATAAGTTACCCTGGGTCTAGGGGTATGGAACACCTAGTTTGTTGTTAAGGCATTGATCTGTGCGGAACCGGAAAATCCGTGTTCGGGGTTCATGTTACGTGCGGGCCTATCCCGCACGCCCTTTCGGTACTCTGGTTTGCTAGGCTTGCATGTTTTATTATTTACCGCGTGAATTAAGCTGCACTCGGCTCGCACATTTTTGACACCGATATTCGATGAACCAACGATGTCGGTTGAGAAGCCGGGAAAGAAGTAAATCTATATGTCGGGGAATTGGTTCACAATCTTGCATTACAGTTCATCGAACCATGGAGGTTGAATCCCTACGTGAACCAGAACCGCGATATCTTGGATTCACTTGTGTCTGGGCAAGCATTAGACCGATTCGATTAATTCGACTCTCGGACCGTTCGCTCACCGACTGGAATTCTTACAGAATAAAATGCACCAAATAGAATCCTTACAATGCTCTCAAAAACAATAAATACAAATTGCAAAAGGGTCGAATTCCAGTCGTTTCGCGTTCGGTTATTATTCCACTCTAACTCACCGTGAGTTTAGGGAAAAGACCGAAGAACTGAAATTCAATGAACGCTCTCACTGAATAGGGCGTTGGACCCTGTGAGTGTTGATTAGGGTATTGGACCCTGTGCTCGATGATTAGGGCGTTGAACCCTAATATTATTCGGCCTAGGGGTCAGGCCCGACCCGCATGGCAAACAGGTGTAGAAAGATAACAGCAACATGTTAATAACAGACAAAGTGTTTGTTATTGTCTTGTTTTACGTGAATTAACAGATTATTAACCCAGGGGTGTTTTTTGCAAGCAAATGCCATATGCTAAACAATCAAACATATGCCAATGTTTCAGCATTCGGCTTTGTTTTGAGAACTTGACAAAGAGAGTCAAATCTCAGGTGTGTGAATCGCTTTTACAGTTGTTCTGTATTGTGACACTGAATTACCACTGAATTAACCAAACTCGTGTTTTGACTCTAGATTTGGAATCTAGAATTCCTCCTAACCATTATCTAGTGTTTGGTTAGGTCGAGTGAAAGGTTAATCACATTTCACAGGTTTTCTGACAAGGATCAACTGTTCTAGTTACCCGAGTCTATGTTAGGATAGCAGAAACTCATCAGTTAGATAAGAAAAGGCTATGCAGAACCTGCACCTGAACAGGTAGCCCGTTCTTATCCCGTACTGTAGTGTTTTTTGTTATGCTAACCCTAAGGATGTCGCTGGATTGTGAAAAGACGATTTTGCCCTTTATTTGAAAATTGTTTTCAGAAAAAAGGGGAACATCACAGTGCGGGCCACCTCGGCCTGGCCTTAGCCGGTGTCGACCGATTCCCTGGATCATCCAGGGTGTGCAAGAACCCTGAAAAAGCCAAAGAATCGGTTGATCTGTCCGGAAGTGATCCAGAAAGATCTTCTGTATCTTGACATGAGTTACCTGGAATCAAGTGAAAACTCAAGTTGAGACACAAAGCCCTTTTTAGACGTCCATGCTACATCGGACCGCGCGTTTCGGGTTTTGAAATTGATAAGTTTAAAAAGGGCACCAACATCCTTTGACGACTCGTCGACGCGAGTTATCAGTTAATGTCCAATTCGGGTAAACTTTATCAGTGTGAAGTGAGTTTAATCGTGTGAGCGTCCCGATTAACCAGTTTGTGGCATTAATGCTTAAGGGTTGTGCCGAATGCATTAATTGTGAAAACGATTCGCGACTCGACGACCAAGACGATTCCATAAGGATCGAGGATAATTTGGTCTAATGACCGAAACTATCCTCATAACCAAATGGACCCGAATGAGTCATCGATACTCGAATCCATGCATGCTTTGTTTAAAAGAGTCTTTACATGATATTTTTATATGGGAATCGTAAAGACATTGAAGTAAAACTTCACATCATCCGATCAACAAATTAAACTTGAGATAAGGAATTCATTCTTGACTCAAGGAAGGCCAAGAAGCCCTCGGCTTCATCTTGTGAAGGGTGGCCGAAGGTTCTCATGGCTCTATCCGAGTCACGAACGATTTCCTAATCGTGGTTTAATTATTTCTCGCATGCTCAAACATCGACCGTGATAAATAGCACCCTTTTTTAACAAAAGCCGGCGTTATCACGATTTGTTTAGCTCATTCAAACATACAAACATTCACAAACGTGTTAATTAAGAAAAGGATAACATAACACCGGCTTCATGCATGCAATAATGATAAACAAACTCGGAAATTAACTTGAATAGGCTAAGGAGACCGATCTTAACCCGAAAAGAGCAATTTAAATCTCAACCCTCTCCTTTAGAGAATTGGCCGAGACTTAATGTGCCATAATAGGGTCGGGATAGTCTTCTTTATGATGATCCAAGCCCCTTTCCGACATGGTAGCAAGTCCTAAGATAGTGTACGTGTATAATATAACATAAAATTGCATAAAAATTAAATCTTGTGAATGAAACATGCATGAAAACACCATAATACTCCATAGCCATGCAAAAATATAAAAAGTCCTAACTCCTCTAAGTCGAAAGTGTTTTACCTAGCCTCGGAATACGAGGAAAGAGTCGGGGAAGTGTTTGAGAGTCGGGTGACTCGGTAACCCTTAAAAGGGTATTCGGGTGCAAGGATGGACGTGCACGGGCACGGTCGAGCACGGTGACGGGAGCTAGTGGGCACGGACGTGCGCTGGTGACGGGCGCGGGCGTGCGCCTGGTGACGGGCGGGCGTGCGCTGGATGACGGGCGCGGGTGCGCTGGTGACGGGCGCGGCGTGCGCTGGTGACGGCGCGGGCGTGCGCGGGTGACGGGCGCGGGCGTGCGCGGGTGACACGGGCCGCGGCGTGCGCGGGTGACGGGCGCGGGCGTGCGCGTGATGACGGGCGCGGCGTTCGCTGGTGACGGGCTCGGCGTGCGCTGGTGACGGGCGCGGGCGTGCGCGGGTGAGGGCGCGGCGTGCGCTGGTGACGGGTCGCGTGCGGTTCGCGTGTGTGACGCCGGCTGCGGATGCTGACTGGTCGGATGCTGGCTGCGCTCGGTGACGCCTGGCTGCGCTCGGTGACGCCTGGTGACGGGCACTGTTCACCCGAGAGCTCCAACTTCACCCGAAATGATCCAAAATGATAAGCAAACGACTCCAAACTAAAAAACTGGGTTCAGAATGGAATCCTTGGGTCCGAAACATGTCGTCTATGAAGTTTGAAGAATTTTGGATATAAGTCGGAATAGTGCCCGCTATGGATCCCGACCTAAACTCCAAAGCTATTTGGCTTGATTCTTGATTTTCATGAAGTTCTTTGCTTGCTGCTGGTTCCTAAGGAGTTGAGAGCATTTTCTAGAGGGAGAAACTAGCAAGATGAGGTGTGCTTCATGAATGATTAGCTTAATCACAAATAGGCAATATATATGTGAAGCTAATGAGCAATTAAGCAAAACAAAGCACCATTAAGGGCCTCATTAATGAAGGTCGGTTGCCCTAATGGAGATGAGGATGAATGTCATCCAAGTATCTTGATGAGGAAGAGCCAAGAAGCATTAATGGAGGTGGAGTTAATGGCTTGAGTGTTGACTTGGAAGACCAAAGATATTTTGGGCTAGGTGAGGGCAAGAGAGGAAAGGGGAAAAGGCCGAAAAGTTTGGGGCAAAGGGCGGTTGCCTTGGGCAGCCCGTGGGTCCCACGGCTTGTGAGGAGAAACCGGGAAAAGACTCGGGTCTCGATTGGTCGCGTATTCGAAGTTCGTGGTTCGAATTGAACGTCGAATTGTCTGTATACGCGTGAAAACGGAGTTAATGAGCCCAAGATTGACATTTTCTATTGAGAAATGTCCCGGATGTGTGTGGGGCTCGGGAGCCGATTTTGCCCATTGCAAGTGATCGGGGCGAAGTTGTCCGCTTCTGACAGCATATCCCGTGTCTGCATCTCATGTTGGTCATTTTGGCATAAGTTGTCAAACCACGTGAACAATCATCCCTTAAGCCGGTAATGCTAACGTGGGGCCGGAGACGTCCTAGGAGGCCGAGACTGGTTTTCTCAAGATGACTTCTGAGTTGCTTGGGCACTCCGGAGATTACTGTAATCTCTGTTTGTCAAGATTAGACCTCCAAGGACTTGAAGAGTGTATCTGAGACCTCTAAAGCACTGTTTGAGAGATCTAGATGAGTTGTGTGAATTATTCCGACGACTCCACATTGAGCCTTAAGAAGGCTAGCATTGTGTAACGTAAGCATTCGGCGTCAAATTTCCCCAAAGAGGACCTCCGGATATGGATTTCCACTGAAAATGGTCATTTCCGCTCTTCGGAGGTTACTCGGGAAACCGCGAAGGGTTTTTGCTGTCTGTTTTGCCCAATTGTGAATGTCTGCTAGAGTTTTCTGGGCAATGCAGTATGAACTTCGTTTGCCGTAATTCCATCAGACCCTTCTCCGGCTATGCTCTTCTGAAGAGGGGTATGCTTGTTTTGCCGTTCGGAAGTCATTTGAAGTGTCTGTGTGACTTCCAAAAGACAATCTGAAGCGTTGTTCCTACTCTGTGTGCTGATGGGGCATGGCCGCGTCTGATATTTGGAATTAACTTTTCTCCAGGAAACCGGCATTTTTGGACTTCCACTGAAAAGTTGTCTGTATACAGAAAGTTGTTCTGTATAGAACAGATGATTTGCAAAATGCCTTTGGGGACACTCTTCATCTATTTGGCACTGGTGTGGATTTTTGGAGTCCAATATTCACTATCTTCCGATGACCGAGCGAACTATCGGAAAATAGTGCCGTCCGTGTAATACACTGAAAACGCCGGTTTTGGACATTGTTGAGTTCTTTGGTCGCTCTGTTCCCCTTTGGTGACCCCTAGAGTCCTTCTGTCATGTCCATGGGCCATTTGCTCAATTTTGCCAACTTGAGGATGAATAGTGATTTCTTGCTCTGCCGAGCCGTTTTCTGTATTCTGCTCAAGTCGTGGCTTGGGTCATTGCTAATATCATTGTTTGGAATGGTGAGCCAAAATGGGGTGCTGACAGCTTGCCCCTCTTTGACTGCTTGCTCGAGTAGAGGATGCAATCAAAGATTTCAAAAGCACCCCAGTTTGATAGCAATGATCAAAATGGAATTTCCTATATGGCCCTCTCCTTTTTGTTTTGGATATGTAGGATGTTGTACCTAATAAGAGGGAATATGGTGAGATGTGCACAATAACATGTAGAGTTCGGAACAAAGCTGAAACAGGCAATTAAAGTCGGGACTGACCCGACGGGGATTGACCCCAATGCAAGAAAAGTAATCGGGACTGACCCGAAGGGGTTTGCAATATGCACGAAAAGTAATCGGGACTGACCCGAAGGGGACTGACCCCAATGCAGGAAAAGTAGTCGGGACTGACCCGAAGGGGACTGACCCCAATGCAGGAAAAGTAGTCGGGACTGACCCGAAGGGGACTGACCCCAATGCAGGAAAAGTAGTCGGGACTGACCCGAAGGGTTTGCAATATGCACGGGGCGCATACCGAATGAACTGCATGGTTCAAAGGCGCCTACCCGGTGGACTTGCGAGATGCACGAGCGCTTGCTCGGCGAGTTTGCAATATGCACGGGGCGCATACCGAATGAACTGCATGGTTCAAAGGCGCCTACCCGGTGGACTTGCGATGTGCACTGCAATCCTGAGAGGGTGCACGCTAATGAAAATGCATTGCGAAAATAAATGTGCACTGCGGTCCTGAGAGGGTGCACGCTAATGAAAGTGCATTGCGGAAATAAATGTGCACTGCAGTCCTGAGAGGGTGCACGCTAATGAAAATGCATTGCGGAAATAAATGTGCACTGCAGTCCTGAGAGGGTGCACGCTAATGAAAATGCATTGCGGAAATAAATGTGCACTGCAGTCCTGAGAGGGTGCACGCTAATGAAAGTGCATTGCGGAAATAAATGTGCACTGCGTCCTGAGAGGGTGCACGCTAATGAAAGTGCATTGCGGAAATAAATGTGCACTGCGGTCCTGAGAGGGTGCACGCTAATGAAAGTGCATTGCGGAAATAAATGTGCACTGCGGTCCTGAGAGGGTGCACGCTAATGAAAGTGCATTGCGGAAATAAATGTGCACTGCGGTCCTGAGAGGGTGCACGCTAATGAAAGTGCATTGCGGAAATAAATGTGCACTGCAGTCCTGAGAGGGTGCACGCTAATGAAAGTGCATTGCGGAAATAAATGTGCACTGCAGTCCTGAGAGGGTGCACGCTAATGAAAGTGCATTGCAGAAATAAATGTGTGAGAAGTAAATGCAAACACTGGGGAGTGGTGTGAGGTGTGGAAGGAATCATTGTGTTCCTTCCCTCGTTGATTTCGTCCATGTCGCAATCAATGCTGTGGTGGGACGTTTCATTGCTCGCCAACTGATTGCGATGTAACTGAGTGCCTGGAGTGTTGTCCTGAAGGTCTCTCTTCGGATTTAGACTGTAGCCTTTGGCATAAGACAGACATGCATTCGTCAAAAAGAAACTCTTTTCGGGGTTCAAATCCTGCTTCCTGCAACTAGAATCAAAAGGGCTAATAGTGGTTGTCAATCCTACTCTATAGCCATAATGAAGATGTATCAAGAAGTCTGAATAATAATGCTTTGGGGATTTGAACATGATGACCATTTAAAGGGGTGGTCGTCTCCCACTAGATTGTGACTCGACAAAAGGCTTATATTTACAGAATGGGCTTGACCCGTAGAATTTGCATTAAGGAAAATGGAGGGATTTTGGGATCCTCCATATCAAGGATACGACGATTCGACTGCATGTCGAAACGTGTCTTGTGCTGTGAGAGTCAAAGAGAGTTTGCTTGCATCGGAGACTGCCAAACTACTACTTGTTGTCGCTTCACACTGAGTGTAGTTGTTACTTCATAGTCGAGCTGCCGAAGGCCCCTAACTTTTGCCTAGGTCGCAAGATGCGTGACGACCTAGCGGGGTATTCTTTTAGACTCTTTTCTCATTTAGAGCTCACCTTTTGCTATGACCGTCCCAATTGGATTTGGTCATACCTCTCGGTTCCTCTAACTTTTGCCTAGAGCGCCTTTTCGGGTTTTCACTCTAGCGAGGATTTCGCTTTGTACTCTCCTTTTGCCACGATTCCCCTTTTTCGGGATTTTAAACCGTGCCCCTCATTCCCTAATTTTTGCCTAGGCCGCCTCAAAGAGGTTTTCAACCTAGCGGGAGATTTACTATTTTTCTCTCAGGACAAGTTCAGAGAAAGGGAAAAAGGCAGAAGCGGGGAGTGTATTAATAAGCGGAAATGAAAATGCTGGGAGATTGTACATGCGAAGAAAGTAAAGAAATGTAAATGTGCATTTGAGGAAAACATCCACGTGGAATGAGAGAAACACTATCATGGATAGTATTTCTTGAGTGTATCAGCATTGACCGGAAGAGCATTCTCGTTCCCATCCATATCATTGAGAATGATTGCCCCACCGTCAAAGACTTCTTTAACAATGAAGGGACCGTCGTATTTGTAAGCGAATTTGCCCCTGGAATCAGGGGCAATATGCAGAACCTTTCGCAGGACGAGGTCGCCGGGGCTGAACTCGCGGGGACGAACTTTCTTGTTAAAAGCTCGGGCCATTCTTTGCTGATAGCACTGACCGTGGCAAAGTGCTGTTAGCCGCTTCTCATCAATGAGATTGAGCTGTTCGTAGCGTTGCTTTGCCCACTCTGCTTCCTTGAGCTTGGACTCGGCAAGGATCCTCATAGAGGGAATCTCTACTTCGATTGGAAGAACTGCTTCCATGCCGTAGACCAAAGAGTATGGGGTTGATCCAGTGGACGAGCGGATAGAAGTCCGATACGCCAAGAGTGCGAATGGGAGCATCTCGTGCCAGTCTCTGTAATTAACTGTCATCTTTTCGATGATCTTCTTTATGTTCTTGTTTGCTGCCTCTACTGCACCGTTCATTTGTGGACGATACGGAGAGGAGTTGCGGTGTAGAATCTTGAACTGTGCACAGAGCTCATCGATGAGCTTATTGTTCAAATTCTTGGCGTTGTCTGTGACAAGTGTCGCAGGGACCCCGTAACGTGCAATGATGTCACGTCTGAGGAAGCGTGCCACGGTCTTTGCAGTGACTGATGCAAGAGTGATAGCTTCGATCCATTTGGTGAAGTAGTCGATAGCTACCAATATGTACAAGTGCCCATTGGATGCTTTGGGGTTAATAGGACCAATCACGTCCATGCCCCACATTGAAAAGGGCCACGGAGCAGCCATTGGATGCAGCTCATTGGGTGGTGCTCTGATCTGATTTGCGTAAACTTGACACAAGTGACAGTGCCTGACATGTTTGACGCAGTCAGTCTCCATGGTGGACCAGAAGTACCCAAGTCGCATGAGCTTCTTTGCTAGCATGAGCCCGTTCATATGAGGTCCGCAATTTCCCTCGTGCACTTCTTCCATGAGGCGTTGTGCCTCATTCTCATCAACACACCGAAGCAGTGTGGCATCGAAAGAACGGCGGTAAAGGATTTCACCGCTCAGGAAGAAATTTGCTGCAATGCGCCGAAGAGTCCTCCGGTCATGTCGATCGGTGAATGCTGGGAACTGACCCGTTTGTAGCAAGTGTTTAATGTCTGCGTACCACGGCTTGCCGTCGATAGCGTCGATTACATCGCAATGGGCAGGACCCTGAGCAATCTCAAATTCGAGGGGCTCGATGAGATTCTCTTTTGTAATGCTAACCATGGAAGCGAGTGTTGCGAGTGCATCAGCGAACTGGTTCTTCATGCGTGGTGTGTATGTAAATGAGATGTCCTTGAAGTTTTCTGTCAAGTCTTCAAGGTACTCATGATATGGCACCAGTTTTGGATCTTTCGTCTTCCATTGTTTGAGTGTCTGAAAGATTGTGAGCATGGAATCTCCAAACACTTCAAGCTCCTTGACTTTGAGGTCGATTGCCGCCTGCAAGCCGAGGATACATGCCTCATATTCGGCTATGTTGTTGGTGCAGGGGAAATCAATCTTCGCTGCAACAGGAAAATGGCGCCCTTCCGGGGATATCAGCACTGCGCCAATCCCTGATCCGGTGGAATTAACTGCACCATCGAAGTACATCTTCCATCTGGTGGTTTCCTCCTCACCACTCATTTGGAGGATTTTTTCGTCGGGGAAATCAGAGTCGATCGGTGTGTCATCGACAATCGGGAATTCTGCTAAATGATCTGCTATCGCTTGGCCCTTGACTGATGTGCGCGACACATATTCGATGTCGTACTCCGTCAGTTGGCAACGCCATTTTGCTATGTTCCTCATGGAGGACGGAGTACTAAGCAGATATTTCAAAGGATCTGTCTTCGACAGCAGGCGAACAGTATGGTAGAGAGTGTATTGCCGGAGTCTCTGCATGACCCACACAAGTGCGCAACACATTTTCTCTATCTCAGGGTAGTTGGACTCCCCTTCAGTGAACTTTTTGCTCAAATAATAAATGGCTCGCTCTGCGTGAGAGGACTCGTCCTTTTGTCCTAACATGCATCCGATGGATTGTCGGCGCACCGTCAAGTACAAAATGAGAGGACGATCAGGTGAAGGTGGAACTAACACCGGCGGCTGACTTAAATATGCCTTGATGGTATCAAAAGCTTTCTGACACTCATCATCCCATTCGACCGCTGCATTCTTGCGAAGCAAACGGAAGAGTGGTTGGCACTTGTCTGTCAAATTTGCGATGAGACGCGCGATGTAATTCAGCCGTCCTAAGAAGCTCCTCACTTCGCGCACTGTCGATGGAGGGGGCAATTCCATGATCGCTTTAACTTTGTCAGGGTCGCCCTTGATGCCTTCCTCACTGACTATAAACCCTAACAATTTCCCTGACTTGACGCCAAATGTGCATTTTGTTGGGTTAAGTCGGAGTTTGTATTTCTTGAGGCGGTCGAACAATCGTTTGAGGTTAACCAAATGATCTTCTCCTTCTTTGGACTTCGCGATCATGTCGTCTACATAGACCTCGATCTCTTTATGCATCATGTCATGAAAGAGAGTGACCATTGCTCGTTGATAGGTTGCCCCGGCATTTTTGAGACCGAAAGGCATGACCTTGTAGCAAAATGTACCCCACATCGTGATGAATGTGGTCTTGACTTTGTCTTCTTCGGCCATCTGAATCTGATTGTATCCAGAGAAACCGTCCATGAAGGAGAATTGTGAGTGGCGTGCTGTATTGTCCACCAAGACATCGATGTGTGGCAGCGGAAAATTATCCTTTGGGCTAGCCCTATTGAGATCTCGGTAGTCGATGCAGACTCTGACTTTCCCATTTTTCTTTTCCACTGGAACAATGTTCGCTACCCATTCAGAGTAATTGCATACCTCCAGGAATCCCGCGTCTACTTGCTTGATGACTTCTTCCTTAATGCGTAAGAGAAGGTCAGCTCTTTGACGTCGCAAGTGTTGGCGTTTGGGTGGGAATCTTTCAGTATCGAGTGGGAGGAAATGCTTTACGATTGAGGGGTCTAGGCCTGGCATATCGGCGTAGGACCAAGCGAAGACCTCCTGGTACTCTGTCAAGAAGTCGATCATTCGGGTCCTCTGTGCAGAGTCGAGTCCTATTCCGATTCTAAGGGTGCGTGGTTCGTCTGCATTGCCTACGTTGATGTCTTCGGTTGGCTCAACGGAAGTGAGTTGGTGGTTTTCGAGACGATGCAAACTCTCTTCTATCTCGGGCACGCGACCATCCTCGTCAAGTCCTTCCCCGAAGTATATGGGTAGGGACTTTCCGAGATGTGTTTCGAGTGAATCCGAATCGTTATATCCATGATTTGGATTCGATTGGAGCCTGGACATGAAAGTGAATTGTCTTAGAAATTAAAGATGTTAGAAGCGAGTGCAAGAGAGAATTTAGGGACAGGAAATCAAAAACATGCAGGGATTCTATTAACAAGCCATAACAAAAACCCCTCTTCTGTCATGTGGCTTATGGCATTGCCGACATGCAGGTAGCATTATGTATAAAGACCGTCTTACACATCGGCAACTATGGCCGAGTAGAGCGGGATTGAAGTCCAGTTGGTAAGCTCCTCATCCTCCTGTGCAGGACGGATATGAACCTTAGAAGATGTCTCCTCAATGACGGCATGTATGGCTGGCAAAGCCAAAAACGCTTCAACCGCATCCGAAGAGAAGTCATCTGTTTCAGTGATTGGGTTCTCTGAGGTGTCTCCCATGATTTGTGGTGGTGCTGCAAAAAACTGTGAGAGTGGTGGAAATGGCATGCCCCTATAGAGCTTCCCATAATGTGCAGCAAGGTGGTGTAGATGTTTTCCGCGACGGGCTTGTGTGACCTCATGGCAGGAAGGGCGAAAGCCGAGTCCCCTCCTATTGCGGTATTCCTCCATTTCGATTGGTCGAAGGATTCCCTGTGCGCGTGCCCCGAGTCCAGTTCCAGGGACATAATTGTTCTTCAAGAGAACCTTTCCAATCATGCGATCAGTTCGCGATGGACTAACCTCTCCGTAGTCTCGAATTACGGAGATCATGTCAAAAGAATGGAAAGGGAGATTCTGATCTTCTCCAATGCTGATATAAGGGATGGCCGTTTCTTTATAGACCGCGTAATCTTCCTCGCCGTTGACAGTGATGAGTTTGCCTTCGGCAAAGAATTTTAACTTCTGGTGCAATGATGAAGGAACGGCGCCGGCGGCGTGAATCCATGGTCTTCCAAGTAGGAGACTAAAAGCATTGGGTATTTCCAAGATCTGGAAGGTAATAGAGAATGAGCAAGGACCCACCTCGATTAGGAGATCAATTTCACCGTTCACCACTCTCTTAGAGCCGTCAAAGGCTCGAACGGTGGTCTTGCTTGCACGAATGTGACTCATGTCCACGTTCATCTGTTTCAACGTGGAGACGGGGCAAACGTTAAGAGCAGAGCCGTTGTCGATCATGACTCGACCAACGATGTGGTTGTTGCACTTGCAAACTATGTGCAACGCCCGCAAATGTGCTTGTCCTTCCGTGGGAATTTCGTCTTCCGAAAAGGAAATCTGATTTGAGAGAATAGAATTCACCGTCTCCTCAATTCTATTCGGTGCAGTATCTTTCGGGACTTGTGCCGCGGTGAGAACTTTCAGCAAAGCGTTCCGATGAGGTTCGGAGTTCAAAAGCAATGCGAGCAATGATATATGAGCTGGTGACTTGCTCATTTGCTCGATCACTTTGTACTCGCTTGCTTTGATCACCTTCATGAAGTCTTCGGCTTCTTGATCGGTGACCTTCTTTGTAGAGAATGACACGGCTTTTGGAGCGATTGAGGATTCAGTAGCAAGAGCCTTTCCTTTGTCAATATGCTCTGGACCCTGATATACTCGTCCCGAACGCGTGATTCCCATCGTGCTCATCTTCAATTCTGCACTGGCAACCTCGCTCTCGTATGTCCAGGGAACTCGACTATCGTGATAAGGCTCCTTTGCAGGAACTTCTATAACGAACGGGGCGGGAGCGAATGCGAGTTCTACTGGAGCATAGTTAATAGCAAATGGAATTGAGGGCTTTCGCGCATCTTCTTCCTCCTCAATAGCAGCAATGCTAATCATGTTCACAGAAGGTCCTGCACCTGATCCATGATCCGGAAGAGGATTTGCACGGACATTTGGCGGCTTCACCTCATTAAAGGAGATTTGTCTTGCATCAATCATCTCCTGAATTTTATCCCGGAGTCTCCAACAAGTGTCCAGGGTATGACCAGGAGCACCCCGATGAAATTCGCATCGAAGATTCTGGTTCTGCATGGACGGATCGAAACGAGGATTTGGTGCTTCCGTTTTGATCTTGTCGCCTGCAAGGAGCTGTCTGAATATGTAAGAGGGAGGAGCCGGCAAATTGGTGTATTGCTTGCGTGAACGCGGTTGAGCAGTATTGTCTTGTTGAGTTCTAGGAGCTGGGACACGTTGAGCCGGCTGAGGAGGCCTCGAAGTCGGGGGTCTAACTGGTTGAACTTGAACAGAAGGGTACGGTTGCGGAGGTTGCGACTGGATAACAGTGGGCGGGGTTGAGAAGTAAGCTTGCGGCGTTTGATGAGGTTGCATATACTGCACGGGATGCGCATATGGCTGAGAAATCGGTAATGCAGGGGCGTAGTCCACCGACATTGGGTGTGGAGCTTGATGTCCAGGATTGACGATGCCGATAGTCGCGTTTTTGCCTCTTCTGGATGTTCCGGCAGTTTGTTTCTTCGGTGTCTCTCTGTCTTTATTCCTTGCCGGATCTTCAATTCTTCCTAACTTAACTCCCATATCCAACTTCTTTCCTGCCTCAATCAGGTCTGAGAAAGAGGAAGTATGAGCCAGGAGATGTGAATAATACGCGCCTCTGAGCGTAGAATGAAACAGTTGAACTTGCTGACGCTCAGTGATTGGAGGTATATGCTTTGCCGCTTTTCCCCTCCATTCCGTTGCGTATGCTTCGAAAGTTTGACTTTCTTTCATCTCTGCCATGCTAAGATCAAGAAGAGTAGGAGGTGTCTCTGCACAGAATCGGTATTGGTCGAGGAATTTCTGAGAGAGATCTGTCCATGTAGAGATGTCGCCGGCTTTCAGGGTCATAAACCAATCTAGCGCTGATCCCGTAAGACTGTCTTGGAAAGTCTGGACGACAAATTCCTCATAATCCCAATACGGAAGCATTTTGCTATGGTAGTGACGGAGATGATGCCGAGGGTCTTTGGTCCCGTCGTACCTCTTGAAATCTGGAATTTTGATCTTAGGGGGTAACAACATGCCTGGAAAGAGATTCCAGTCACTGTCGCTGAAGTCATGACGGGACGTGCCTGCTTGGAGGGTTCGAATGGTTTCCTCCATTCTCTTCATTCTTTTCTCCTGTTCATTTTCAGGAGGAATGTTCGTCGGTAGAATTGCAGGTGCGGCATGAGTAGGTGTGCCAGGCTCAGTGGGAGGAATATTTAGAGGCGGTGGAGTTTGGTAGGAGAAGCTCATTTGGGTTTGTGGAGCTTGGAATGAAAAAGGTTCCATAGTGGGAGCAGGGACTTGTGTGATCGCGACTGGAGGAACCGTCGGTGGTGGAACGGTGTAAATGGGGGATTGAGTAGGTATGGTGAGCGGCGGCAAAGTGATCATTGCGGGATCTGTTGATAGGAACGCCGCGGGTGGAAATGGCACTGATGTCGGAGCCGGTGGTGGTGGCATAGGATCACTGACTGGAGTGATTGTCGGCACATATGTCGTTGCTGGAAAAGACATATCTTCGCTATCAGTCACATAAATAGGAGGGTCAATCGGATTCCGATGAACAGTTGTCCTGCGTTCAGGAGACGGAGTATGGCTTGAGGAAGCTCGGTTTTGATCCCGAAGCATTGCCATGAGCTCTGTCATATTGGTGTTCATATTGGCAGCCAACTGATTAACGATCCCTTCAAGTGCGGCAAAGCGCACGGGATCGACAACATTGGGTGACACTTGTGCAGGAGAAGGGAAGTGCGTTGGAATAGCACCGGAATACGTTGTAGGTGCTGGAGATGATATCACACGTGTATCTTCCGGGATGGACTGTGCAGGCATCGGTGGCGCGTCTCGCTCCGAGATAACAGGTTGTTGCTCTTCAGCCATTTTTCCGCGTGCCCGAGTAGGGTATCGATGCGACGCCAGTTGTTAATACCTATATATGTGTAAGTGTATAAGTGCAATTGTTATGTGTTAACCATCTTCTAGATGTAAATGACAGTATATAAATGCATGAGATGTATGAGTTTAAAAACACTAATGCCATTACATCAGCTTGATTCGCGTTTCATAATTTACAAAGGCAGTCTGTTCAAAAGGAAACATAAACATTAAACCGCCAACTGTTACGACCCGTAGCTGAGTGAGCGCTACGCGAATTCTGTACAGGCAAAAACGCTCAGTAAATGAGCTCAAGGGTGGGAGATCCTGCGCGCTCTTGCCTGCGCTAGATCCAGCGTAGCGTTCAAACGCGCTATCTCCCTGTCTTGGCCGGCTACGCGTGCACGAGTTTGAACCAACTCGCTCTGAAGCTCTCTGTGATCAGTGAGTTCTGCGCGAATATCCACTAGCTCACAGCGAAGACGATCTCGTTCTGCCCTAATAACCTGCAGCTCTGTGCGTGCGACTCCTTGACTTGAGCTCTCTGCATCCGAAATGTCTGCGTGCGATGTTGGCAGTATCCGTGGCATGCGTAGTCGACGAACAGGTGCGAATCCATATGGATGGAACTGCATCACATACGCTGCTGTAGCTGCAAAAGCTCGCTCCTCGTCAGTGGGATGTTCTGGAAAGTACAATTGCTGGACGATGCGCGTGCTCCATAAGCGTCGGACCTCTCTAACTCGTAGAATCCTATCCGGGAGTGAAATTGTGGTGTTTGACCATCTGAAGCAGTGTGAAGTGCGATCTGCTTCTATAGGCATATCTTGTAGCCCGCCGAGTTGTCTGATGACTCGGGATGGAAAGATAAGTGTGCTCCCCAAATGACTGATTAAGGGAAGTCCTATAATCGAAGGACATCCCATGATCATGGGACCGCCAGGATTCCAACGTGTAGTCCATAAAAACTGTGCTGGGGTGAGCTCCTCCATAAACTGCATCCAGTCGGTGTAGTTACGGTCGGAAGGTCGAAACACATGAAGTAAGCGAGCGATGAGTGATCGCTCGTCGGTGATACATGAAAAAGGATGAGATAAGCCGAACGGCCTGAGGTGTGCGAGAAGCCAAATCTGAAGCAAATGTGGAGATCCTCTCATCCTGCCCCGTCGATTCTCTCGTACATAGTCAAGAGACCGAATGGTCTCAGCCAAAACGGCTTCCACATAACTATGGCCTCCTACCACTTGGAGGATGACTTGAGCAAGTGCCCCGTCTGTGAGGTTCGACGAGTACGGGAATAGCATGGTTCCAAGATGAGTAAAAGAAATCCGTGACAAGCGTCGCGCTGATAAGACTCTCCTGTGGCATTCAAAGCACTGGTCTGTATGAAGTCTATGAGCCATGTGGTCCTAATGCTGTGCTCCCCTCCATACTGAAGCTCGCAATAAACTTCTTCGTTGCGGAGACCTAAAAGGACGGCTAGTCTTTTCTGTATCGTGGCAAACGGGTTGGGCACCACGATGTCATGAACCGGTGTAGACAGCTGAAGAAGCGTCGCATATTCCTCTACTGTAGGTGCTAACTCTGTCCCATGGAAGCTGAAAACGGCTCGCTGAGTATCCCAAAAACTAATGGCAGTTCTGAGTAGGGTCCAATCAATGGGAGAATCGGCGAGCAATGGTAGGTCTCCTATGAAGAGCCGGAGGAATGCGCGGTCTACTGGGCGGAATATGTTCCAAAGGCGAGTAATGTCCGCTGACGGTGTGATGATGACATCCAGCCTAGGACAGGGACGCGGGCGATCCATTCTTACCTAAATGGATAAGATATTGGTTTAATGTTTATAAACAAACTGATGTAATGTCCTAGTTTGTTTTGGAAATATGCATGCAGGTACAGAAAATAAATTATAGCACGAGTTCTTTACATTATACAACACTCTCTTAGTGAAAACAACAAAAGGCTCGCCTAAAAAAGAAAACTACGAGCCGACTCAAAGACTCAACTTTTGGGTCGGTAGGCTGCGTGAAGGTTATTTTTGGCCCAGCATGACGGTCCCTGTTTATGCATGGTTTCAGTGCTCTACTGGGAAAACCACTAACTAGGGATGGGGGCCCTCGATTCAAGGGTGTCAATTCCTTGAAATCGAGCGAGGATCTTTGGGGGCCGGTTCGGTGGCGGAGCCGACTCGATCCGTTCCCTTACTCGGAACCTCTGACTAACCTAGCTTCCTAAATTGGCGCCCGTGGGATTTCAGGCGAGGTACCTAAATCCACTAGTATGATGCAATGCAAGTGCGGAAAGTAAAGGTGCATAAAGTAGATAAGCGGAAAATTGTAGAAAGCGGTAAATGAACATGCAAGCAAACAAACGGGATCGAGCCTGAACCCACTAAGTATGTCCCCAGTGGAGTCGCCAAGCTGTACGGACCCGAATGTGGACTCTCGTCGGGGCCCGCATCGCGCGCTTTTGGATCGCGCGGCTTGGTCGGAACGTCCACCTTCCCGCGGGGACGCGCGTCGAACACGCGTGAGAGAAGGAGTCGCCACTTATCATTTTACGACCCGAAGGTCGAGGGCGGATAAGTTACCCTGGGTCTAGGGGTATGGAACACCTAGTTTGTTGTTAAGGCATTGATCTGTGCGGAACCGGAAAATCCGTGTTCGGGGGTTCATGTTACGTGCGGGCCTATATCCCGCACGCCCTTTCGGTACTCTGGTTTGCTAGGCTTGCATGTTTTATTATTTACCGCGTGAATTAAGCTGCACTCGGCTCGCACGTTTTGACACCGGATATTCGATGAACCAAACGATGTCGGTTGAGAAGCCGGGAAAGAAGTAAATCTATATGTCGGGGAATTGGTTCACAATCTTGCATTACAGTTCATCGAACCATGGAGGTTGAATCCCTACGTGAACCAGAACCGCGATATCTTGGATTCACTTGTGTCTGGGCAAGCATTAGACCGATTCGATTAATTCGACTCTCGGACCGTTCGCTCACCGACTGGAATTCTTACAGAATAAAATGCACCAAATAGAATCCTTACAATGCTCTCAAAAACAATAAATACAAATTGCAAAAGGGTCGAATTCCAGTCGTTTCGCGTTCGGTTATTATTCCACTCTAACTCACCGTGAGTTTAGGGAAAAGACCGAAGAACTGAAATTCAATGAACGCTCTCACTGAATAGGGCGTTGGACCCTGTGAGTGTTGATTAGGGTATTGGACCCTGTGCTCGATGATTAGGGCGTTGAACCCTAATATTATTCGGCCTAGGGGTCAGGCCCGACCCGCATGGCAAACAGGTGTAGAAAGATAACAAGCAACAGGTTAATAACAGACAAAGTGTTTGTTATTGTCTTGTTTACGTGAATTAACAGATTATTAACCCAGGGGTGTTTTTGCAAGCAAATGCCATATGCTAAACAATCAAACATATGCCAATGTTTCAGCATTCGGCTTTGTTTTGAGAACTTGACAAAGAGAGTCAAATCTCAGGTGTGTGAATCGCTTTTACAGTTGTTCTGTATTGTGACACTGAATTACCACTGAATTAACCAAACTCGTGTTTTGACTCTAGATTTGGAATCTAGAATTCCTCCTAACCATTATCTAGTGTTTGGTTAGGTCGAGTGAAAGGTTAATCAACATTTCACAGGTTTTCTGACAAGGATCAACTGTTCTAGTTACCCGAGTCTATGTTAGGATAGCAGAAACTCATCAGTTAGATAAGAAAAGGCTATGCAGATGAACCTGCACCTGAACAGGTAGCCCGTTCTTATCTCGTACTGTAGTGTTTCTGTTATGCTAACCCTAAGGATGTCGCTGGATTGTGAAAAGACGATTTTGCCCTTTATTTGAAAATTGTTTTCAGAAAAAAGGGGAAACATCACAGTGCGGGCCACCTCGGCCTGTAGCCGGTGTCGACCGATTCCCTGGATCATCCAGGGTTGTGCAAGAACCCTGAAAAAGCCAAAGAATCGGTTGATCTGTCCGGAAGTGATCCAGAAAGATCTTCTGTATCTTGACATGAGTTACCTGGAATCAAGTGAAAACTCAAGTTGAGACACAAAAGCCCTTTTTAGACGTCCATGCTACATCGGACCGCGCGTTTCGGGTTTTGAAATTGATAAGTTTAAAAAGGGCACCAACATCCTTTGACGACTCGTCGACGCGAGTTATCAGTTAATGTCCAATTCGGGTAAACTTTATCAGTGTGAAGTGAGTTTAATCGTGTGAGCGTCCCGATTAACCAGTTTGTGGCATTAATGCTTAAGGGTTGTGCCGAATGCATTAATTGTGAAAACGATTCGCGACTCGACGACCAAGACGATTCCATAAGGATCGAGGATAATTTGGTCTAATGACCGAAACTATCCTCATAACCAAATGGACCCGAATGAGTCATCGATACTCGAATCCATGCATGCTTTGTTTAAAAGAGTCTTTACATGATATTTTAATATGGGAATCGTAAAGACATTGAAGTAAAACTTCACATCATCCGATCAACAAATTAAACTTGAGATAAGGAATTCATTCTTGACTCAAGGAAGGCCAAGAAGCCCTCGGCTTCATCTTGTGAAGGGTGGCCGAAGGTTCTCATGGCTCTATCCGAGTCACGAACGATTTCCTAATCGTGGTTTAATTATTTCTCGCATGCTCAAACATCGACCGTGATAAATAGCACCCTTTTTTAACAAAAGCCGGCGTTATCACGATTTGTTTAGCTCATTCAAACATACAAACATTCACAAACGTGTTAATTAAGGAAAAGGATAACATAACACCGGCTTCATGCATGCAATAATGATAAACAAACTCGGAAATTAACTTGAATAGGCTAAGGAGACCGATCTTAACCCGAAAAGAGCAATTTAAATCTCAACCCTCTCCTTTAGAGAATTGGCCGAGACTTAATGTGCCATAATAGGGTCGGGATAGTCTTCTTTATGATGATCCAAGCCCCTTTCCGACATGGTAGCAAGTCCTAAGATAGTGTACGTGTATAATATAACATAAAATTGCATAAAAATTAAATCTTGTGAATGAAACATGCATGAAAACACCATAATACTCCATAGCCATGCAAAAATATAAAAAGTCCTAACTCCTCTAAGTCGAAAGTGTTTTACCTAGCCTCGGAATACGAGGAAAGAGTCGGGGAAGTGTTTGAGAGTCGGGTGACTCGGTGGAACCCTTAAAAGGGTATTCGGGTGCAAGGATGGACGTGCACGGGCACGGTCGAGCACGGTGACGGGAGCTAGTGGGCACGGACGTGCGCTGGTGACGGGCGCGGGCGTGCGCTGGTGACGGGCGCGGGCGTGCGCTGATGACGGGCGCGGCGTGCGCTGGTGACGGGCGCGGCGTGCGCTGGTGACGGGCGGGCGTGCGCGGGTGACGGGCGCGGGCGTGCGCGGATGACGGGCGCGGCGTGCGCGGGTGACGGGCGCGGGCGTGCGCGGATGACGGGCGCGGCGTTCGCGGGTGATGGGCTCGGCGTGCGCTGGTGACGGGCGCGGGCGTGCGCGGGTGACGGGCGCGGGCGTGCGCGGGTGACGCCTGGCTGCGGATGCTGACTGCGGATGCTGGCTGCGCTCGGTGACGCCTGGCTGCGCTCGGTGACGCCTAGTGACGGGCACTGTTCACCCGAGAGCTCCAACTTCACCCGAAATGATCCAAAATGATAAGCAAACGACTCCAAACTAAAAAACTGGGTTCAGAAATGGAATCCTTGGGTCCGAAACATGTCGTCTATGAAGTTTGAAGAATTTTGGATATAAGTCGGAATAGTGCCCGCTATGGATCCCGACCTAAACTCCAAAGCTATTTGGCTTGATTCTTGATTTTCATGAAGTTCTTTGCTTGCTGCTGGTTCCTAAGGAGTTGAGAGCATTTTCTAGAGGGAGAAACTAGCAAGATGAGGTGTGCTTCATGAATGATTAGCTTAATCACAAATAGGCAATATATATGTGAAGCTAATGAGCAATTAAGCAAAACAAAGCACCATTAAGGGCCTCATTAATGAAGGTCGGTTGCCCTAATGGAGATGAGGATGAATGTCATCCAAGTATCTTGATGAGGAAGAGCCAAGAAGCATTAATGGAGGTGGAGTTAATGGCTTGAGTGTTGACTTGGAAGACCAAAGATATTTTGGGCTAGGTGAGGGCAAGAGAGGAAAGGGGAAAAGGCCGAAAAGTTTGGGGCAAAGGGCGGTTGCCCTTGGGCAGCCCGTGGGTCCCACGGCTTGTGAGGAGAAACCGGGAAAAGACTCGGGTCTCGATTGGTCGCGTATTCGAAGTTCGTGGTTCGAATTGAACGTCGAATTGTCTGTATACGCGTGAAAACGGAGTTAATGAGCCCAAGATTGACATTTTCTATTGAGAAATGTCCCGGATGTGTGTGGGGCTCGGGAGCCGATTTTGCCCATTGCAAGTGATCGGGGCGAAGTTGTCCGCTTCTGACAGCATATCCCGTGTCTGCATCTCATGTTGGTCATTTTGGCATAAGTTGTCAAACCACGTGAACAATCATCCCTTAAGCCGGTAATGCTAACGTGGGGCCGGAGACGTCCTAGGAGGCCGAGACTGGTTTTCTCAAGATGACTTCTGAGTTGCTTGGGCACTCCGGAGATTACTGTAATCTCTGTTTGTCAAGATTAGACCTCCAAGGACTTGAAGAGTGTATCTGAGACCTCTAAAGCACTGTTTGAGAGATCTAGATGAGTTGTGTGAATTATTCCGACGACTCCACATTGAGCCTTAAGAAGGCTAGCATTGTGTAACGTAAGCATTCGGCGTCAAATTTCCCCAAAGAGGACCTCCGGATATGGATTTCCACTGAAAATGGTCATTTCCGCTCTTCGGAGGTTACTCGGGAAACCGCGAAGGGTTTTGCTGTCTGTTTTGCCCAATTGTGAATGTCTGCTAGAGTTTTCTGGGCAATGCAGTATGAACTTCGTTTGCCGTAATTCCATCAGACCCTTCTCCGGCTATGCTCTTCTGAAGAGGGGTATGCTTGTTTTGCCGTTCGGAAGTCATTTGAAGTGTCTGTGTGACTTCCAAAAGACAATCTGAAGCGTTGTTCCTACTCTGTGTGCTGATGGGGCATGGCCGCGTCTGATATTTGGAATTAACTTTTCTCCAGGAAACCGGCATTTTTGGACTTCCACTGAAAAGTTGTCTGTATACAGAAAGTTGTTCTGTATAGAACAGATGATTTGCAAAATGCCTTTGGGGACACTCTTCATCTATTTGGCACTGGTGTGGATTTTTGGAGTCCAATATTCACTATCTTCCGATGACCGAGCGAACTATCGGAAAATAGTGCCGTCCGTGTAATACACTGAAAACGCCGGTTTTGGACATTGTTGAGTTCTTTGGTCGCTCTGTTCCCCTTTGGTGACCCCTAGAGTCCTTCTGTCATGTCCATGGGCCATTTGCTCAATTTTGCCAACTTGAGGATGAATAGTGATTTCTTGCTCTGCCGAGCCGTTTTCTGTATTCTGCTCAAGTCGTGGCTTGGGTCATTGCTAATATCATTGTTTGGAATGGTGAGCCAAAATGGGGTGCTGACAAGGTACAACATCCCACATATCCAAAGCAAGAAGGAGAGGGCCATATAGGAAATTCCGCCTTGATCATCGCTATTAAACTGGGGTGCTTTTGAAATCTTTGATTGCATCCTCTACTAGAGCAAGCAGTCAAAGAGGGGCAAGCTGTCAGCACCCCATTTTGGCTCACCATTCCAAACAACGATATTAGCAATGATCCAAGCCATGACTTGAGCAGAATATAGAAAACGGCTCGGCAGAGCAAGAAATCACTATTCATCCTCAAGTCGGCAAAATTGAGCAAGTGACCCATGGATATGACAGAAGGACTCCCGGGGTCACCAAACAGCAACAGAGCGACCAGAGAGTTCAACAATGTCCAAAACCGGCATTTTCATTATATCACACGGACGATACTATTTTCCGATAGTTCGCTCGGTCGTTGGAAGATAGTAAATATTGGACTCCAAAAATCCACATCAGTGCCAAAAAGATGGAAAATGTCTTCAAAGGCATTTTGCAAATCATCTGCTCTATACAGAACAATTTTCTGTATACTGACAACTTTTCAGTGGAAGTCCAAAAATGCCGATTTCCTGGAGAAAAGTTAATGCCAAATATCAGATGCGGCCATGCCCCATCAGTACACAGAGCATGAATAATGCTTCAGATTGTCTCTTGGAAGTCACACAGACACTTCAAATGACTTCTGAACGGCAAAACAAGCATATCTCTCTTCAGAAGAGCATAGCCGGAGAATGGTCTGATGGAATTACGGCAAACGAAGTTCACACCGCATCGCCCAGAAAACTCTAGCAGACATTCACAATTGGGCAAAACAGACAGCAAAACCTTTCACGCTTTCCCGAGTAACTTCCGAGCAGCGGAAATGACTATTTTCAGTAGAAATCCATATCCGGAAGCCCTCTGTGGGGAAACTTGACGCCAAATGCTTACGTTACACAATGCTAGCTTTCTCAAGGCTCAATGTGGAATCGTCGGAATAAATCACACAACTCATCTAGACCTCCCGAACAGTGCTTTAGAGGTCTCAGATACACTCTTCAAGTCCTTGGAGGTCTGACCTTGACAAATAGAGATTACAGTAATCTCCGGAGTGCCCAAGCAACTCAGAAGTCATCCTGAGAAATCCAGTTTCGGCCTCTTAGGACGTCTCCGACCCCACGTTAGCATTATCGGCTTAAGGGATGATTGTTCACGTTGTCTGACAACTTATGTCAAAATGACCAACGTGAGATGCAGATACGAGATATGCTGTCAGAAGCGGACAACTTCGCCCTGGTCGCTTGCAATGAGCAAAATCGGCTTCCGAGCCTCACACACATCCGGGACATTTCTCAATGAAAAATGTCAATCTCGGGCTCATTAACTCCGTTTTCACGCGTATATCGACAATTCGACGTTCAATTCGAACCACGAACTTCGAATACGCAACCAATTGAGACCCGAGTCTTTTCCCGGCTTCACCTCACGAGCCGTGGGACCCACGGGCTGCCCAAGGGCAACCGCCCTTTACCCCAAAACTTTCGGCCTTTCCCTCTTCCTTTCTTGCCCTCACCTAGCCCAAAATATCTTGGGTCTTTCTAGTCAACACTCAAGCCATTAACTCCACCTCCATTAATGCTTCTTGGCTCTTCCTCATCAAGATACATGGAGGACATTCATCCTCATCTCCATTAGGGCAACCGACTTTTGCTAACGAGGCCCTTAATGGTTCTTTGTTTTGCTTAATTGCTCATTAGCTTCACATATATATTGCATACTTGTCATTAAGCTAAGGATGGATGGAGCACACATGATCTTGCTAGTTTCTCCCTCTAGAAAATGCTCTCAACTTCTTAGGAACCAGCAGCAAGCAAATGACTTCATGAAAAACCGAAAACCAAGCCACAAATCCTTAGAGTTTAGGTCGGGATCCATAGCGGGCACTATTCCGACTTATATCCAAAATTCCTCAAACTTCATGGACGACATGTTTCGGACCCAGGGATTCCATTTCTGAACTCAGTTTTTTAGTTTGAAGTCGTTTGATCATCGTTTTGGGTCGTTTTAGTCATTTCGGGTGAACTTGGAGCTCTCGGGTGAACAGTGACGCGTCACCAGCGTCACCAGCGTCACCAGCCCCTGTCACCGAGCACCCCAGCGTCCGTCATCGAGCACGCCCGTGCCAGTCACCAGCGCCTGTCACCAGCGCCTGTCACCAGCGCCACCGGCGCCTGTCACCAGCGTCACCAGCGCTCGTCATCCATCACGCTCGTGCCTGTCACCGTGCCCGACACCAGCGCCCGTCACCAGCGCCACCCGTGCCCGTCACCCGACGCCCGCGCCTGTCACCGTGCCCGACGCCCGTGCCCTTCACCAGCGCCACCAGCGACCGTCCCCAGCGTCACCAGCGCTCGTCATCCAGCACGCTCGTGCCTGTCACCGTGCCCGACAACAGCGCCCGTCACCAGCGCCACCCGCGCTCGTCACCGAGCACGCCCGTGCCCGTCACCGTGCCCGACGCCCGCGCCTGTCACCAGCGCCACCTGTGCCCGTCACCAGCGCCACCAGCGCCCGTCACCAGCGTCACCAGCGCTCGTCATCCAGCACGCTCGTGCCTGTCACCGTGCCTGACACCAGCGCCCGTCACCAGCGCCACCCGCGCTCGTCACCGAGCACGCCCGTGCCTGTCACCGTGCCCGACGCCCGCGCCTGTCACCAGCGACACCAGCGCCCGTCACCCAGCACGCCCTTGCCCGTCACCAGCGCCACCAGCGCCCGTCATCCAGCACACCCGTGCCCGTCACCCAGCATGCCCTTGCCTGTCACCAGCGCCACCAGCGCCCGTCACCAGCGCCACCAGTACTCGTCGTGCCTGTCACCGTGCCTGTCACCGTGCCCGACACCCGTGCCCCTCACCAGCGCTCGTCATCGTGCCCGACGCCCGTCACCGTGCTTGGCCGTACCCGTGCACGTCCACCCTTGCACCCGAATACTCTTTCAAGGGTTCCACCGAGTCACCCGACTCTCAAACACTTCCCCGACTCTTTCCTCGTATCCCGAGGCTAGGTAAAACATTCTCGACTTAGAGGAGTTAGGGCTTTTCATATTTTTGCATGGCTATGGAGTATTATGGTGTTTCATTCATGTTTCACTTGCAAGATTCAATTTTCATGCAATTTTACGTTATATTATGCATGTGCACTATCTTATGACTTGCTAGCATGTCGGAAAAGGGCTTGGATCGTCGTAAAGAAGACTATCCCTACCCGACTATGGCAAACTAACTCTCGGCCAAGTCTCTAAATGAGAGGGTTGAGATTTAAATTGCCCTTTCCGGGTTAAGATCGGTCTCCTTAGCCGATCCAAGTTAGTTTCCGAGCTTGTTTTATCGTTATTGCACGCATGAAGCCGGTGTTATTTTATCCTTTCCTTTACTAACACGTTTGTGAATGTTTGTATGTTTAAATGAGCTAAACAAATCGTGATAACACCGGCTCTTTGTTAAAAAGGAGTGTTATTTATCACGGTTGATGTTTGAGCATGCGAAAAACAATTAAACCACGACTAGGAAATCATTTATGACTCGGATAGAGCCATGAGAATCTTCGGCCATCTTTCATAAGATGAAGCCGAGGGCTTTTTGGCCTTCCGTGGGTCAAGAATGAGTTCCTTATCTCAAGTTTAATTCGTTTATCGGATGGTGTGAATTTTTTACTTCCACGTCTTTACGATTCCTATGTTAAAGTATTGTTTAAAGACTCTTTTAAAATAAACGTGCATGAATTCATGTATCGAGGACTCATTTGGATCCATTCGGTTATAAGGATATTGTCGGTTATTCAACTGAATTATCCTTGATCGTTATGGATTCATTTTGGTCGTCGAATCACGAATTGTTTTCCTAATTAATGCATTCGGCTATAACCCTTAAGTATTAATTCCACAAATGGGTTAATCGGGACGCCCACATGATTAAACCCACTTCACACTGATAAAGTTTGCACAAATTGGCCGTTAACTGATAACCCGCGTCGACGAGTCGTAAAATGACGTTGGTGCCCTTTTCAAACTTATCAATTTCAAAACTCGAAACGCGCGGTCCGATGTAGCATGGACGACTGAAAAGGGCTTCTGTGTCTCAACTTGAGTTTTTACCTGATTCCAGGTAGCTCAGGTCAGGATACAGAAGATCTTTCTAGATCACTTTCGGGCATATCGACCGGTTCTTTGGCTTTTCGGGGTTCTTGCACAACCCTAGACAATCCAGGGATTTGGTTGACACCGGCTATAGGCCGAGGTGGCCCGCACTGCGATATTTCCCCTTTTTTTGAAAACAATTTTCAAATAAAGGGTAAAATCGTCTTTTCACAATTCAGCGACACCCTTAGGGTTAGCATGACAGAAACACTACAGTACGGGATAAGAATGAGCTACCTGTTCAGGTGCAGGTTCATCTGCATAGCCTTGTCTTATCTAACTGATGAGTTTCTGTCATCCTAACATAGACTCGGGTAACTAGAACGGTTATCTCTGTCAGAAAACATGCTAAATGCGGATTAATCTTTCACTCGACCTAACCAAACACTAGATAATGGTTAGGAGGAATTCTAGATTTCAAATCTAGAGTCAAAACACAAGTTTGGTTAATTCAGTGGTAATTCAGTGTCACAATACAGAACAACTGTAAAAGCAATTCACACACCTGAGATTTGACTCTTTTTGTCAAGTTCTCAAAACAAAGCCGAATGCTAAAACGTTGGCATATGTTTGATTGTTTAGCATATGGCATTTGCTTGCAAAAACACCCCTGGGTTAATAATCTGTTAATTCACGTAAACACGACAAGAACAAACACTTTGTCTGTTATTAACATGTTGCGTGTTATCTTTCCGCGCCTGTTTGCCATGCGGGTCGAGCCTGATCCCTAGGCCGAATAATATTAGGGTTCAACGCCCTAATCATCGAGCACAGGGTTCAACACCCTAATCAACACTCACAAGGTCCAACGCCCTATTCAGTGAGAGCGTCCATTGAATTTCAATTCTTCGGTCTTTTCCCTAAACTCACGGTGAGTTAGAGTGGAATAATAACCGAACGCGAAACGACTGGAATTCGACCCTTTTGTAATTTGTATTTATTGTTTTCGAGGGCAATGTAAGGATTTTATTTTGTATATTTATTCTGTAAGAATTCCAGTCGGTGAGCGAACGGTCCGAGAGTCGAATTAATCGAATCGGTCTAATGCTTGCTCAGATACAAGTAAATCCAAGAACTCGCGGTTTTGGTTCACGCAGGGATTCAACCTCCATGGTTCGATGAACTGTAACACAAGATTGGGAACCAACTCCCCGACATACGGGTTTACTTCTCTCTCGGCTTCTCAACCGACATCGTTTGGTTCATCGAATCTCCGGTGTCAAAACGTGCGAGCCGAGTGCAGCTTAATTCACGCGGTAAATCATAAAATATGCAAGCCTAGCAAACCAGAGTACCGAAAGGGCGTGCGGGACGTAGGCCCGCACGTAACATGAACCCCCGAACACGGATTTTTCGGTTCCGCACAGATCAATGCCTTAACGACAAACTAGGTGTTCCATACCCCTAGACCCCGGGTAACTTATCCGCCCTCGACCTTCGGGTTGTAAAATGATAAGTGGCGACTCCTTCTCTCACGCGTGTCCGACGCGCGTCCCCACGGGAAGGTGGACACCCACCAAGCCGCGCGATCCAAAAGCGCGCAATGCGGGCCCCGACGAGAGTCCACATTCGGGTCCGTACAAGGATAATACTCCGTGCATTCAATCGCATCACAATCAGTTGGCAAACAATGAAATATTCTGCCACTACATCGATTGCAACATGGACAAGCTCAGTGACGGAGGAAGCACAATGATTCCTTCCACACCTCACGCAACTCCTTAGCGTTTGCATTTACTTTCTGCAATGCATCCCATGCAATTTACTTTTCTGCATTTCGGGTACGTCCCGACTGCTTTCCCGCACTTCGGGTACGTCCCGACTGCTTTCCCGCACTTCGGGTACGTCCCGACTGCTTTTCTGCACCATGCAAACAGCCGGGCAAAACACCCCGCACCTTGCAAACCCGCCGGGCAACACACCCCGCACCCCGTAAGTCCATTGGGTAGGCGCCTTTGAACCATGTTGTTCATTCGGTATGCGCCCCGTGCATATTGCAAACCCTTCGGGTACGTCCCGACTACTTTCCTACATTTCGGGTACGTCCCGACTACTTTCCTGCACTTCGGGTACGTCCCGACTACTTTCCTACACTTCGGGTACGTCCCGACTACTTTTTTGTTTAGGGGTCCATCCCCTCAGGTTCATCCTGACTTTTACATTTCTGCATCAGGTATAACATCCCCACATATCCAAAGTAAGAGGGAGAAGACTGTTATCGAAAATTCCATGTCAATAATTGCTATCAAATTGGGGCGCTTCTGAAGTCTTTGGCTGCATCCTCTACTCGAGCATGCAGTCAAAGAGGGGCAAGCTGTTAGCACCCCATTTTGGCTCACCTTTCCCAAACGACAATATCAACAATGATCCAAGCCACAGCCTGAGCAGAATACAGAAAAACGACTTAACAGAGCAAAAAATCACTATTCATCCTCAAGTCGGCAAAATCGGGCAAATGACACATGCATATGACAGAAGGACTCCAGGGGTCACCAATGGGTAATAGAGTGACTAGAGAGCTCAACAATATCCAAAACCGGCATTTTCAGTATATCACACGGACATTTCTATTTTCCGATAGTTCGCTCGATCATTGGAAGATAGCCAATATTGGACTCCAAAAATCCACTCCAATGCCAAATAGATGAAAAGTGTTCCCAAAGGCATTTTGCAAATCATCTGCTCTATACAGAACAACTTTCTGTATACAGACAACTTTTCAGTGGAAGTCCAAAAATGCCGGTTTCTCGAAGAAAAGTTAATTCCAAATATCAGATGCGGCCATGCCCCTCAATCATACAGAGCACGAGCAATGCTTCATATTGTCTTTTAGAAGCCATATAGACACTCTGAATGACTTCCGAACGACAAAACGGGCATACCCTTCTTCGGAAGAGCGTAACCGGAGACTGGTCTGATGGAATTACGGCAAACGAAGCTCACACTACATTGCCCTGAAAACTCCAGCGGACATTCGCAATTGGGCAAAACAGACAGCAAAACCCTTCACGGTTTCCCGAGTAACCTCCGAGGGGCACAAAAGGCCATTTTCAGTGAAAATCCATATTCGGAGGTCCTCTTTGGGGAAAATTGACGCCGGATGCTTACCTTACACAATGCTAGCCTTCTCAAGGCTCAATGTGGAATTGTCGGAATGAATCACACAACTCATCTAGACCCCTCGAGCAGTGCTTTAAGGGTCTCAGATGCACTTTTCATATCTTTAGAGGCCCAATCTCAGCAAACAGAGATCGCAGTAATCTCCGGATCGCCCAAGAAACTCAGAAAGCAATCTGAGAAATCCAGTTTCGGCCTCCTAGGACATCTCCGACTCCATATTTGTATTTACCGGCTTAAGGGACAAGGGCCCACGTAATTTGACAATTTATGTCAAAATGACCGACGTGGGATGCAGATACAAGATATGCTGTCAGAAGTGGGTAACCTCGCTCTGAATGCATAAAAGGAGAAAAACCGGCTTCCAAGCCTCATACAGACATTTGGCAATTTCTCACGGAAAATGCCAATCTCGGACTCATTAAATCCATTTCCTCGTGTATATCGATAATTCGACGTTCAATTCAAACCACGAACTTCGAATGCGCGATCAATCGAGACCCGAGCTTTTTCCCGGTTTCTCCTCTTCGGTCGTGGGACCCACGGGCTATTCAAGATGAGTCACCCTTTACTCTAGAAGCTTCTTCTTCTTCTTCAATGCAAGAAGCCAACTTGCACTCTTGCTTGAAAATATCCAAGAGTTTGAAGACAACACTCAAGCCTCCATCAATGCTCATCAATGCTCATCAATGTCTTATCTCTTCTTCATTAATGCAATGGAAGAGGATGAGGCTTGATATTTTCTAAGCATGGGGGTTAAGAGCACTTGCTTTTGCTAATTGTGTCATTAGCTTTGCCTATAAATGGCCCAAAAGTGATTAAGATAATCACTTCTCCTCTTACACACTCTCTCCAACCTTTCTCTTTCAAGAAATCCTCTCAAACTCCATAGCCAAGAACACTCAAGAACCAGAAAACTTCAGCACTTAGAAGGAAGAGAAAAGAAAACCGAAAAGATCAAAAGAGAGCCTTGAGTTCTTAAGTCGGAAGCCGATGTTCATCATCCCGACTTAAGCTCAAAATTTCTCAAACTTCATATCCCACTCATTTTGGACCCATGGAGTTCATTGGTGAAATTGGTTTTTCCATTTGAAGTCTTTAAATTATTGTTTCAGGTCAAATAGTGCATTTCGGGTGAAATCGCTACTCTCGGGTGAATAGTGACCCGCCAGCGCCAGCCGCGCACACACCAGCGCCAGCCGCGAGCACGCCCGCGCGCCAGCGCCAGCCCCACGCACGCCCGCGCACGCCCGCGCGCACGCGCACGCCCACGCACGCCCGCGCCCCGCGCACGCCCGCGCGCCTGCCCACATCGCGCGCCTCCCGTGCATTCCAGCCGCACTCCCCGTGCCCCTAGCTCCCCGAACGTGCATCCTTTGCACCCGAGCATCCTTCCAAGCGTTCAACCGAGTCACCCGACTCTCGAACACTTCCCCGACTCTTTCCTCGTATCCTGAGGCTAGGTAAATCACTCTTGACTTAGAGGAGTTAGGGCTTTTTATATTTTTGCATGGCTATGGAGTATTATGGTATTTTATGCCAACTTAACTTGCAAGACTTAACTTTTATGCAATTTTATGTTATATTATGCATGTGTATTACCTTATAACTTGCTAGCATGTCGGAAAAAGGTTTGGATTGTTGTTTGGAAGACCATCCCGACCCGGAAATGGCAAGTGAGCTCACGGCCAAGTCTCTAAATGGGATGGCCGAGACTTGAGTTGCTCTTTTTGGGTTAAGATTGGTCTCCTTAGCCCGATCCAAGTTATTTTCCGAGTTTATTTTGTTGTTCTTGCATGCATGAAGCCGGTATTATTTTATCGATTCCTTAAATAACATGTTTGTGAATGTTTGCATGTTTAAATGAGTTAATCAAATCATGGTAATACCGGCTTTTGTCAAAAACGTGTTTTTCATCATGTTTGATGTTTGAGCATGCGAAAAATGATTAAACCAAGACAAGGAAATTCTTTGTGATTTGAATCGAACCATGAGAGTATTCGGCCATCTTTGACAAGGTGAAGCCGAGGGCTTCTTGGCCTTTTTTGGATCAAGAATGATTTCCTTATTTCGAGTTTAATTCATTTCTCGGATTGTACGAAATTGTAATTTCGATATTTCCACGATTCCCATGTTAAAACATCTATTACATGTCTTTTCAAAACAAAACATGCATGGATTCGGGTATCGTTGACTCATTCGGGTCCATTCGGTTACGAGGGTAGTTTCGGTCATTGGACCAAATATCCTCGATCCTTACGGATTCGTGTTGGTCGTCGAATCACGAATCGTTTTCATAATTAAAGTATTCGGCAATAACCTTAAGCATTAATTCCACGAACGGGTTAATCGGGACGTTCACACGGTTAATTCATTCAATTTAAACAACTTTGCACGAATTGGACATTAATTTGTAACTCGCGTCGACGAATTACAAAACGGTGTTAATGCCCTTTTCAAAACCCTCATACTTTCAAATCCTTATTGTGTTGTTCTCCTTTTCTGAAAACAAATTTTCAAATCAAGGGCAAGAACATCATTTCGTGATTCGCCGACATCTTAGCGCAGTTTAAGATGTCAGTTGGGTATTCTGTATCAAAATACAGTTATCGGACTAATCATTTCACTCTACTTAACCAAATCCTAGAAATGGTTAGGCGGAACTCTAGGTTCCAAATCTAGAGTCAAAATACAAGTTTGGATCAATTCAGTGGTAATTCAGTGTCACAACACCGAATCACTATAAAAGCAATCTACACACATGATATTCGATTCTCTTTTCCAAATTTCCAACAAAAGCAGAATACTAAAACATTGGCACGTGTTTGATTGCTTAGCATATGGCATTTGCTTGCAAAAACACTTTTGGATTAATAAACTTGTTAATCCACGTACATTCGGTAAATACAAAACACCTTGTCTGTTATTAACATGTTGCGTGTTATCTTTCCGCACTTGTTTGCCATACGGGTCGAGCTTGATCCCTAGGCCGAATAATATTAGGGTTCAACACCCTAATCATCGAGCAGAGGGTTCAACGCTCTAATCAACACTCACAGGGTCCAACGCCCTATTTAGTGAGAGCATCCATTAAATTTCAGTTCTTCGGTCTTTTTCCCTAAACTCACGGTGAGTTAGAGTGGAATAATAACCGAACGCGAGTCGACTGGAATTCGGCCATTTGTAATTTGTATTTATTGTTTTCGAGAGCATTGTAAGGACTTTTATTTTGTACATTCTATTCTGTAAGAATTTCAGTCGGTGAGCGAACGGTCCGAGAATCGAATTAATCGAATCGGTTTAATGCTTGCCCAAAGGAAAGTAAGCCCAAGAACTCGCGGTTTTGGTTCACGCAGGGATTCAACCTCCATGGTTAGATGAACTGTAACGCAAGATTGTGAACCAACTCCCTGACATAAGGGTTTAATTCTCTCTCAGCTTCTCAACCGACCTCGTTTAGTTCACCGAATTTTCGGTGTCAAAACGTGCGAGCCGAGTGCAGCTTAATTCATGCGGTAAATCATAAAACATGCAAGCCTAGCAAACCAGAGTACCGAAAGGGCGTGCGGGTTATAGGCCCGCACGTAACATGAACCCCCGAACACGGATTTTTCCGGTTCCGCACAGATCAATGCCTTAACGACAAACTAGGTGTTCCATACCCCTAGACTCGGGTAACTTATCTGCCCTCGACCTACGGGTCGTAAAATGATAAGTGGAGACTCCTTCTCTCACGCGTGTCCGTCACGCGTCCCCACGGGAAGGTGGACACTCCCAAGCCGCGCGATCCAAAAGCGCGCAATGCGGGCCCCGACGAGAGTCCACATTCGGGTCCGTACAATCACATAGCCAATAATAAAACACTAACATCAAGACACACAAATCCAAGGAACGATTCCGATCGTATCTTGCATGCATAATACGTCAAACACGATAATAACGCACGTTTTAATCAAATCGATGCCGCTATGGTCATAATCATGCAAGAGAGCATAGAAACACGCACGAACAAAATATTTAATGGAATCAATGAAACGGCATCGACTCAAGTGATAACGAAACGGAGAAAACACGGGAACCGACCCGTTTCGAGGCGAAAGAGGGCCTCCCGGACTTGTGTGGTCCAAGGAAGCTCTCAGCCACATTCCATCAAGAATGATCGGGAGCTTCCGTGGCTCACACGAGTCAGGATGATCTCTTCGGCCCCGATTTGGATCCATTCCCGTCATACTAACATGTTACACATGATAAACGATATTGGAAACGTAGGAATCAACTCGTTTCGGGGGAAGAGAGACCGTCCTAGCCTCGGCTAAGCGAAGGGAGCTCATGGGTCCCTCCCTTGGGACTAGGTCGTGAGTTCCCGTGGCTCAACCGTGGCCAAGGGGGTCTCTCCCGTCTCGATCCGAGCAGTTCCTATCATGGTACATGAGCTTATGCATCATACGGATATGATATGGAGAGTGAACATACGTGCGATTACGTAGAGGTGCATGGACGTGCATGGAATGAACTAATTCGCATATTCTTCAGTTAATAACCACCTCAACGTCTTAAAACAAACAAATATGGAGGACCTAACTTCTCTAAGTCGTAGAGTAGTTTTACCTAACCTCGGCACACGAGGAAAGAGTCGGAGAAGTGGCAAAGGGAGTCGGGAGACTCGGCTGGTACGAGCAGACCCGAACCGGTGCAGTCGGGTCGACTGGCAGACCCGATTGGCAGTCTGGCTTGTCGGGGCTGTACCGGTTGATCGGGATAGAATTTTCGCGCGGGGCCAGTTGCGTTGGATTCCCAAGAGACTAAGGATCGCGTCTGCGGTGGTTTCGGGAGGAGAGCAAGCGTAGATTTTTCGGAAATCAAAAATGAAGTCGGGTCAGTAAAAAAAAAAGATAGACCCAATCGGGTCAAAACAGGCCCGACTGGCACCCGATGAAGAAATGGCTCCACAGGAGGCTCCCGGTGGTCTTTTGATGCAAGGTCGGTGGCATTGGACTCCTAACTGACTGAGGATCACGATGATAGGTGGCTCGTAGCGAGGTTCAACCTGAGCTGACCTGTGTGTTCCTCCAAAGTTCGGGTTAGAAGAAAACCAAAGGAACAGACCCGACTGGGCTGTTTGGGTTGAAACGGCTGCAAAGGGGGCTCCGGGTGTTGCACCAAGCTGGCTTGAGTTCCTCTGACTCCTAAGGGACTGCTCTTGGTGTTCATGACTAGCTTGTGGCGTGCGCACGATTGATTTCAACCGGAAATGCAAAGAGAAACCGATAAAAAACTGTGAAAACCCGGTAAAGGAAAAGATTGGAAAAGGGCAGTCTTGCGCGGTTGAGCGGCTCTCGGCACGTGACCACCTCGTCATGGGGGAGAGTGAGGGTCATGAGGAACCCATAGGAAGTGATGGCACAACTCGCCAAAGTCGCGAATGGGAATGGCACGTCTAGAGGCTCGACTAGGACTCGAGGAGGCTTACAGGCGATGTTTCTGTGCAACTCAGAATCCCAGAGCTGGAAGCTTCAAACGCAAAAACTGAGCTCGGAAATGGACTAAGGAGGTCGAAAACATGTGGGGTAAGAAGTTTGGTCAAGGCTCGGGCAAAGTCGGGGGGCGGGATTCGCCTAGGAACCGAGGAAAGTACCTAGAGACCCGATTCTGGAATGTTCTAGATCTGCATGCTGGGAGCTTCAAATGCCAAAACTAACACCGGAAATGGACTTAGGAGGTCAAAAATATGTGGGATATTTGTACGGACCCGAATGTGGACTCTCGTCGGGGCCCACATTGCGCGCTTTTGGATCGCGCGGCTTGGGAGTGTCCACCTTCCCGTGGGGACGCGTGACGAACACGCGTGAGAGAAGGAGTCGCCACTTATCATTTTACGACCCGAAGGTCGAGGGTGGGTAAGTTACCCGGGGTCTAGGGGTATAGAACACCTAGTTTGTTGTTAAGGCATTGGTCTGTGCGGAACCGGAAAGTCCGTGTTCGGGGGTTCACGTTACGTGCGGGCCTATATCCCGCACGCCCTTTCGGTACTCTGGTTTGCTAGGCTTGCATTTTTGTTTTATTTACCGCATGAATTAGGGTGCACTCGACTCACACGTTTTGACACTGTAACTTCGATGAATTAAACGATGTCGGTGGAGAAGCCGAGAGAGAAGTAAACCCGTGTGTCGGGGAATAGGTTCACAATCTTGCGTTACAGATCATCGAACCATGGAGGTTGAATCCCTGCGTGAACCAGAACCGCGAGTTCTTGGATTTACTTGTATCTGGGCAAGCATTAGACCGATTCGATTCATTCGACTCTCGGACCGTTCGCTCACCGACTGGAATTCTTACAGAATGAATGTACAAAATAAAAATCCTTACAATGCTCTCATTTCGAATCATTTCTCGCATTCTTAAACGACAAACATGATAAATGACATGATTAAACGAAACTCGGTATTGCCATGACTTGACTAATGCATTCAAACATGCAAACATGCACAAACAAGTTATTTAAGGAATCGATAAAACAATACCTACTTCATGCACGTAAGAAAACACAAGAAAACTAGGGAATCAAGCTTGGATCGGGCTAAGAAGGCCGATCTTAACCCGAGGAAAGCAAGCCAAGCCTCGGTCACCTCTTCTTTAGGCAAACCCGAGAGCTCTTATGCTTATTTCGGGTCAGGAAGGTCTTCCGAGGGTCGATCCAAATGTTTCCCGACATGCTAACATGTTATATGATGATGAACATGCATAATATAACAAGAAAGTGTATAAAAATTAAGTCTTGCAAGTTAAACATGCATAAAACGCCATATTACTCCATAGCCATGCAAATAATGTAAAGAGCCCTAACTCCTCTAAGTCAAGAGTGATTTACCTAGCCTCGGGATACGAGGAAAGAGTCGGGGAAGTGTTCGAGAGTCGGGTGACTCGGTTGAACGCTTGGAAGAGTGCTCGGGTGCAAGGGCATGCACGTTCGGGGAGCTAGGTGCACCGGGCGTGCGGCTGGAGAGCACGGGAGGCGCGCGGGCGCGCGGGGCGCGCAGCTGGACGCGTGAGCGTGCGGCTACGGGTGCACTGTTCACCCGAGAGCACGATCTTCCCCCGAAATGAGGAAATCAACCTGAAATGATGAGCAAATGACTTCAAGCCAAAAATCTAAGTTCATGAATGAACTCCTTAGGTCCAAAACATGTGGTCCATGGAGTTTGAGAAGTTTTGAACTTAAGTCGGGATGATGAACATCGGCTTCCGACTTAAGAAACTCAAAGCTTTCTTCGGGTTTGCTTCGGTTTTTCTCTCTTGGTTTTGAAGTGTTGAAGCTTGCTGGTTCTTGAGTGTTCTTGGCTATGGAGTTTGAGAGGATTTCTTGAAGGAGAAAGGTTGGAGAGAGTGTGTAAGAGGAGAAGTGATTATCTTAATCACTTTTGGGCCATTTATAGGCAAAGCTAATGGGTAATTAAGCAAAAGTAAGCACACTTAAGCCTCCCATTAGCAAATTTCGGTTTGCCTAATGAGGATGAGGATGAATGTGGACCAAGTGTTCTTGATGAAGATGATCCAAGAGCATTTATGAGCATTGATGAGTATTGAGTGTTGTCTTCAACCTTTCCAAGATATTTTGGCTAAGAGAGGGCAAGTTAGCTTCTTGCATTGAAGAGGAAGAAGAAGCTTCTAGAGCATAGGGTGACTCATCTTGGGTAGCCCGTGGGTCCCACGACAAAAGAGGAGAAACCGGGAAAAAGCTCGGATCTCGATTGATCGCGCATTCGAGGCTCGTGGTTCGAACCGAATGTTGAATTATCGATATACGCGAGGAAACGGGTTTAAAGAGTCCGAGATTGGCATTTTCCGTGAAAAATTGCCAAATGTCTGTATGAGGCTCGGAAGCCAGTTTTGCTCCTTTTATGCATTCAGAGCGAGGTTGCCCACTTCTGACAGCATATCTTATATCTGCATCCCACGTCGGTCATTTTGACATAAATTGTCAAATTACGTGGGCACTTGACCCTTAAGCCGGTAATGAAAATATGGAGCCGGAGATGTCCTAGGAGGCCGAAACTGGATTTTTCAGATTGCTTTCTGAGTTTCTTGGGCGATCCGGAGATCACTGTGATCTCTGTTTTCCGAGATTGGGCCTCTAAGGATATGAAAAGTGCATCTGAGACCCTTAAAGCACTGCTCGGGGGGTCTAGACGAGTTGTGTGATTCATTCCGACGACTCTGCATCGAGCCTTGAGAAGGCTAGCATTGTGTAACGTAAGCATTCAGCATCAAGTTTCCCCAAAAAGGACCTCTGGATATGGATCTTCACTGAAAATGGCCTTTTGTGCTCCTCAGAGGTTACTCGGGAAACCGTGAAGGGTTTTATTGTCTGTTTTGCCCAATTGCGAATGTCCGCTGGAGTTTTCAAGGCAATGTAGTGTGAACTTCGTTTGCCGTAATTCCATTAAACTAGTCTCCGGTTAAGCTCTTCCGAAGAAGGGTATGCCCGTTTTGTCGCTCGGAAGTCATTTAAGGTGTTTGTATGGCTTCCAAAAGACAATCTGAAGCTCTGCACGTGCTCTGTATGATTGTGGGGCGTGGCCGCATCTGATATTTGGAATTAACTTTTCTCCGAGAAACCGGCATTTTTGGACTTCTATTGAAAAGTTGTCTGTATACAGAAAGTTGTTCTGTATAGAGCAGATGATTTGCAAAATGCCTTTGGGGACACTTTTCATCTGTTTGGCATTGGAGTGGATTTTTTGGAGTCCAATATTGGCTATCTTCCGATGATCGAGCGAACTATCGGAAAATAGAACTGTCCGTGTGATATACTGAAAATGTCGGTTTTGGATATTGCTGAGCTCTCTAGTCACTCTGTTGCTCCTTGATGACCCCTGGAGTCCTTCTGTCATATGCATGTGTCATTTGCTTGATTTTGCTGACTTGAGAATGAATAGTGATTTCTCGCTCTGTGGAGCCTTCTTCGGTGATAACGCTCAAGTCGTAGCATTGTTTGCTATTGATGGACATTGTTTGACTTGTGGACCAAAATGGGGTGCTGACAGCTTGCCCCTCTTTGGCTGGATGCTCTGATAGAGGATTCGGCCAAAGGTATAGAAGAACCCTGTTTTGGTCGTGATGTCCAATATGGCTTCTCCTAAGACTGTCTTCCTTTTTTTCTTTGGATATGTGGGAAATACCGTACCTAAATGCGAAGGAAAAAAAACGAAATAAGGCATAAGCGAGTCTTGAAATAAATAGGAAGGTGCATAAAGGAAATGCATGTCAAAATGTGAAATGGGCTTAATGAAAAATGCGAAGCTCAGAGAAAAGTGTAAATTTGACAGAAAGAGTTGAGTTTGATGAAAAGTACGGAGCTTAATGAAAGTTGTGTTAAGTGAGTGTGGAACCCTAAAAGCAATAAATGTGGGGTGCGTAACCCGAAAACGGTAAATGTTGGGTGTGTAACCCGAAAGCAGTAAATGTTGGGTGTGTAACCTAGAAGCAGTAAATGTGTGGGTGTGAAACCCGAAAGCAGTAAATGTTGGGTGTGTAACCCGAAAGCAGTAAATGTGTGGGTGTGTAACCTGTGTGGGTGTGAAACCCGAAAGCAGTAAATGTCGGGTGTGTAACCCGTGTGGGTGTGAAACCCGAAAGCAGTAAATGTCGGGTGTGTAACCCGTGTGGGTGTGAAACCCGAAAGCAGTAAATGTGGGGTGTGTAACCCGTGTGGTGTGAAACCCGAAAGCAGTAAATGTCGGGTGTGTAACCCGTGTGGGTGTGAAACCCGAAAGCAGTAAATGTTGGGTGTGTAACCCGTGTGGTGTGAAACCCGAAAGTAGTAAATGTTGGGTGTGTAACTCGTGTGGGTGTGAAACCCGAAAGCAGTAAATGTTGGGTGTGAAACCCGTGTGGGTGTGTAACCCGAAAGCAGTAAATGTTGGGTGTGTAACCCGTGTGGGTGTGAAACCCGAAAGCAGTAAATGTTGGGTGTGTAACCCGTGTGGGTGTGAAACCCGAAAGCAGTAAATGTTGGGTGTGTAACCCGTGTGGGTGTGAAACCCGAAAGCAGTAAATGTTGGGTGTGAAACCCGTGTGGGTGTGTAACCTGTGTGGGTGTGAAATCCGAAAGCAGTAAATGTGTGGGTGTGTAACCCGAAAGCAGTAAATGTTGGGTGTGTAACTCGTGTGGGTGTGAAACCCGAAAGCTTACATGTGTGGGTGTGTAACCCGAAAGCAGTAAATGTGTGGGTGTGTAACCCGAAAGCAATAAATGTGTGGGTGTGTAACCCGAAAGCAGTAAATGTGTGGGTGTGTAACCCGAAAGCAATAAATGTGTGGGTGTGTAACCCGAAAGCAGTAAATGTGTGGGTGTGTAACCCGAAAGCAATAAATGTGTGGGTGTGTAACCCGAAAGCAGTAAATGTGTGGGTGTGTAACCCGAAAGCAATAAATGTGTGGGTGTGTAACCCAAAAGCAGTAAATGTTGGGTGTGTAACCCGAAAGCAGTAAAGCGAGTGTGAAACCCTGGCTGCAGTGATGTGGGATTTTGCTTTGCAGGATGCCGTGTGCTGAGAGACTCGAGCTCTGGGGTGGAGCGCCTACATATCCCGAGTGTTCTGGAATCAGAGTCCGCCGTAGTTCTTGCGTGCTTGTGGTACCTGTAATCCTAGTATTATTAGTAAATCATGTGAGAAATACTAACATGAGATAGGCACAGGTAAATAGTAAAAAGAGCGTCATTGTGATGCACAGATCTTCAGTTTCGGGGTCGCTTAAGCAACCTATGAAGAATTTTGCTCCCGTTCTCAGAGGCCTAGATACGAGGCCTCTAGGGGCCCCCGTTAGCCATGCATGGGCATATCGAGACTTCCTCGACAATGCCCTGACAGTTCTATTGTTTGTTTGACGCGCCCGTCGGCTTTGAACCCTTCTCAATAGGGTACCGTAGGGCAGCTGCATTTGCAACCTGCTTGTGGATTTCTGTTCAGATTCGGTCTGACTCGGTCTGACCATTTCCAAAGCATTATGACTAGACCCCGGAAAGGAATGTCTGGGATTTCGGCTTTGTGGTAGCCTATTGAAGGGTAGCTGTGACCCATTTGAAGTTATGCAAAGACAAAGAGAAAAGAGAAAGCTTGGGAAGCACATTGCCCCAGGCTAAAAGGATACACGGATTCCCGCTTGCAGCGAGATGTACCCCCATTTTCCTTCGTCCTTCTGTTGTGTAGGCTGTACCGAACTGCTTGGACGGCGTATTCAGTTACCTACTGTGCTTGATGAAGGTTTCCTCTTGGACGGTTGAATGGTATTGGAGAGCCGATCGGGGATCGTGTTTGAATAGATAACCTGGCCACTTCCTTTGGGGATCCCTTGTCCACATTATATGTGAGAGACTAGGGGGCAATTTTATCTATCTCTCGTTTTGCTCTCCTTTTGCTACGATCACCCACCTCGGGGCCGCACCTCTCAACCTAAAGGGGAAGAACTCTCCTTTTGCCATGACCACCCCAAAGGGTTTCCGGTCGTGCCTCTCTTTTACCCTAACTTTTGCCTAGGCCGCCCCGAAAAGGGATTTTCAACCTAGCGAGCTCGATTCTTTTATCTCTCGAGTTTACAAGGGCAAAGGGTTCGAAGGATTCAACCTCCGAGTGCATTGTTTTATGTCTCCGTCGAGGAGTTGTGTCTGCTGCTCTCCTTTTGTTGGGGTTTGTTGACTTCTCTAGATTGGCGGCGCCGGTGCTCTTGATGAATCTCGGCAGTGCCTTGTTTTGTTCATTGGCGGGTTTTTCCCGCGTCTTTTCTCTCTCTCTTCATTGGCGGGTTTTTTCCGCTTCTTTTCGCTCTTTTTTTTTTTCTTGTAGTTGGGGTTTGTTTTGTACTCCGTGTCTTTATTTGAAACTCCTCGACTTTGCATCGCTGAGGCCACTTTGGTGTGCTTCGCCTCGTGGAGACTTGTTGCGTGTTACTAGCCCTATTTTGTGAGGACCGGCTTTTTGGAAGTTTGACTCTCGTGCACTCGAAAGTTGAACTTCGCGTCATTTGCCCTTGCAAGCGTAACATGTGATTTTCCCCTGTTGTCTAGGAAAAGAAAATGTCAAATTGCCCCATGTGGAATAGGAAACCGAGGTTTCCCTGGTGCGAATGTTGATCGGGGATGCCCTTGTCTTCATTTGTGGAAGTGGCCTGTGGCAGGCGCCTTGTGCGATGTCTCCAATCATCTCTTGCTGTTCTTTGCAGTACATGCCTCTTGGAGGGTGCACGCTGCTGAAGTCACTGGATGTTCGAGGAAGACTGTTGTATCGATGCTGAGTGATTCACTCAATTGTCCTTGTCTTTGGCTTCATAGGGGGTACCTCATCGTCGAACACCTTCCTTGTCAAAGTATAAGGAAAGGGTCCGAGACAAGCTCTCGGGGAAGCGTGAACTCGCACATCGCTCTTCGCCTGTGGTCAATGTGCCCCTGCGAAGGATGACAAAGAAGACAATGCATTAGGCGATTATGCGGGGGGATATGTGGTAAGAAATATGGGGTGGACCCATGAGAAAATCCCTTTTGTCCCACACGCGACCCATGGGGTGTCGTGTGTGGATGACATTTGTTTTCGGGAATCTAGTCATCACCACTCTGGAGTGGTTAGACCATGACTAAGGTCACATAAGCATGTTTTCCCTAATTGCGAGTAGGCATGCGCAGCCGTCCTAGGGAAGGCTCGAGGAGCCGGGTCCCATGAGGACAGGTGAGTCAAACAGGTCCAACAGAACTAATAGGGCGTCTTCGAGACTGTCCTAATGCTCCATTGAAGGATTTGTTCATGTCGGAAGCCCATTTGTGGGAATGCATTTGAATGAAAGCAACAGAGAGTTTAAAGGAAACTGCGCGTGTTGCCCTAGTGTTTAGTCGGCGACCACAACGGAGGTGGATGAGATCCATTCTTTGAACGGAGGGATGACCGTGCTGGTCTGCGATCGAGAGTTGGGTCATGCTCTGTTTGTGGAGCTGTCCCTTTCGGTCTTGGCAGTGGAAGGATTAGACTTGCTCCTCGAAGTATCGCTTGGATGAATTTGAATCCAAGTCGATTTTGGATTTTAGATGAGCCTGAAATCAGTAAATGCGAGGTGTCAAAACCTAAAAGCAGTAAATGCCGGGCCGGAGCCCAAAAACAGTAAATGCTGGGCCAGAGCCCGATGTAGGGCTGGACCCCAATGCAGTAAATGCGGGCTTGATAGGAAAGTGCAAGAAATGTGAAAGCAAATGTCAATGATGAGGAATAGCGCAAGGCGTTGCAAAGCAGTGACGCTGATTTGCTTGCGGTCTTGCTCTGTGCAGTAAGGATGGGGACTTAGTGTTGAAATCCCAAGGAGCTGGATGAGAGACGTTCGTCGTCTCAATTGTGTTCGCTCAGTATTCAGGCTGTCTTCTTGTTGAGAATTTCCTGCAATGGGAAAAGAAAACAATGAAGGAGCATGAACTGTTCAGGATTTCAATGCAAGAGTGTAGGGAAGCGAACTGGCCTGGTAGGCGTCGTACGAGCCCACCACGAGACATGCATTGATATGTTGAGCATGCGTGTATGAGTTGGTGTGAACATGCTTGGACATGTATAAGGCACGCTTAATCGTTGGTAGATGCGTGGGGTCATGCGGAGAGATGTGCGTCCAATCATGCGATGACGCTCTCTGTTAGTAAGAAGTTGTTGTTGGTTAGTTTCGCCTAGGAAGGTGGGTCAGCCCTCGGTCCATAGCTCGCCTTGCCATGGAGGAAGAGTGAAGGCCGCAGGTGGCCTGCCCGCAAAGGTTGGCACGACTCGCCTGTCCTGCGGGGTGGGTGGCCGGGATGGACTCGGCTTCTGGTCACAGCATATCTCGCTATGGAGAAGTGAAGACCGCGGGTGGTCTACCCGCGAAGGTTGGCACGACTCGCTTGTCGTGCGGGGTGGGTAGTTGCCGTGCAAATATTGGATACAGGCAATGTATGAGTTATCAAAAGCTAATGTCGTTGCATTAATTTGATTCAAGTTCCCAGATTTACGAAGATGGTTCATTTGAAAAAGGGAACTTAAGCAATAAACCAATGCAATGTCCTAGTTTGTTTGAAAACATGCATGCAGTGCAGAAAAGTAAAGTATAACTGTATCTGTTACAATATACATCGCTCATTGTAGAAAAACAACAAAAGGCCCGCCTAAAAGAAAACTAGGGGCCGACTCAAAGACCGGACTTTGGGTCGGTTGACGGCATGAGGTTATTTTGGTCCAGCATGACGGTCCCTGTTTATGCATGGTTTTAGTGTTCTACTGGGAAAACCACTAACTAGGGATGGGGGCTCCCGATTCAAGGGGATCAATTCCTTGAAATCGAGCGAGGATCTTTGGGGGCCGGTTCGGTGGCGGAGCCGACTCGATCCGTTCCCTTACTCGGAACCTCTGACTAAGCTAGCTTCCTAAATTGGTGCCCGTAGGATTTCAGGCATTTGGTACTTAGAATTCCGCTAGGATGATGCAATGCAAGTGCAGAAAAGTAAATGTGCGTAAAATAAATGTGCGGAAGGCGATAAATAAACATGCAAGAAGCAAACGGATCGAGCCTGAACCCACTAAGTATGTCCCCAGTGGAGTCGCCAAGCTGTACGGACCCGAATGTGGACTCTCGTCGGGGCCCGCATTGCGCGCTTTTGGATCGCGCGACTTGGGAGTGCCCACCTTCCCGTGGGGACGCGTGACGGACACGCGTGAGAGAAGGAGTCGCCACTTATCATTTTACGACCCGAAGGTCGAGGGCGGATAAGTTACCCGGGGTCTAGGGGTATGGAACACCTAGTTTGTTGTTAAGGCATTGGTCTGTGCGGAACCGAAAAGTCTGTGTTCGGGGGTTCACGTTACGTGCGGGCCTATATCCCGCACGCCCTTTCGGTACTCTGGTTTGCTAGGCTTGCATTTTTGTTTTATTTACCGCATGAATTAGGGTGCACTCGACTCACAAGTTTTGACACCGTAACTTCGATGAATTAAACGATGTCGGTGGAGAAGCCGAGAGAGAAGTAAACCCGTGTGTCGGGGAATAGGTTCACAATCTTGCGTTACAGATTATCGAACCATGGAGGTTGAATCCCTGCGTGAACCAGAACCGCGAGTTCTTGGATTTACTTGTATCTGGGCAAGCATTAGACCGATTCGATTAATTCGACTCTCGGACCGTTCGCTCACCGACTGGAATTCTTACAGAATGAATGTACAAAATAAAAATCCTTACAATGCTCTCGAAAATAATAAATACAAATTACAAATGGCCGAATTCCAGTCGACTCGCGTTCAGTTATTATTCCACTCTAACTCACCGTGAGTTTAGGGAAAAGACCGAAGAACTGAAATTCAATGGACGCTCTCACTGAATAGGGCGTTGGACCCTGTGAGTGTTGATTAGGGCGTTGGACCCTGTGATCGATGATTAGGGTGTTGAACCCTAATATTATTCGGCCTAGGGATCAGGCTCGACCCGCATGGCAAACAGGTGCGGAAAGATAACACGCAACATGTTAATAACAGACAAGGTGTTTGTTATTGTCGAGTGTGCGTGTTTTAACAAGTTTATTGATCCGGGGTATTTTGGCATGCAAATCCTACCCTAGACAAACAAGCACGTGCCAATGTTTTAGCATTCGGCTTTGGTTTGAGAACCTGACTTAATGCTTAAGGTTATCGCCGAATGCATTAATTGAATGAATTAACCGCGTGAACGTCCCGATTAACCCGTTCGTGGAATTAATGCTTAAGGTTATCGCCGAATGCATTGATTGTGAAAACGATTCGTGATTCGACGACCAAGACGGTTCCGTAAGGATCGAGGATATTTGGTCCAATGACCGAAACTACCCTCGTAACCGAATGGACCCGAATGAGTCATTGATACCCGAATCCATGCATGCTTTGTTTTGAAAAGACATTTTCATGCGATATTGCGACAATAATGTAAATTGTAAATTACACGAAAGCCGTTAACGGACTCAAAACTGGAAGAGGAATCCTCATGCCACTCGTACGAGTCTAAGAGGCTCTCGGTTACTTCTCTTTGGAGATAGCCGAGAGGTCTCATGGCCCGAATGGGATTCCACGAGATTTCCCCGTCTCGTTTCGAATCATTTCTCGCATTCTTAAACGACAAACATGATAAATGACATGATTAAACGAAAGTCGGTATTGCCATGACTTGACTAATGCATTCAAACATGCAAACATGCACAAACAAGTTATTTAAGGAATCGATAAAACAATACCTACTTCATGCACGTAAGAAAACACAAGAAAACTAGGGAATCAAGCTTGGATCGGGCTAAGAAGGCCGATCTTAACCCGAGGAAAGCAAGCCAAGCCTCGGTCACCTCTTCTTTAGGAAAACCCGAGAGTTCTTTTGCTTATTTCGGGTCAGGAAGGTCTTCCGAGGGTCGATCCAAATGTTTCCCGACATGCTAACATGTTATATGATGATGAACATGCATAATATAACAAGAAAGTGTATAAAAATTAAGTCTTGCAAGTTAAACATGCATAAAACGCCATATTACTCCATTAGCCATGCAAATAATGTAAAGAGCCCTAACTCCTCTAAGTCAAGAGTGATTTACCTAGCCTCGGGATACGAGGAAAGAGTCGGGGAAGTGTTCGAGAGTCGGGTGACTCGGTTGAACGCTTGGAAGAGTGCTCGGGTGCAAGGGCATGCACGTTCGGGGAGCTAGGTGCACGGGGCGTGCGGCAGGAGAGCACGGGAGGCGCGCGGGCGCGCGGGGCGCGCAGCTGGACGCGCGAGCGTGTGGCTACGGGTGCACTGTTCACCCGAGAGCACGATCTTCCCCCGAAATGAGGAAATCAACCTGAAATGATGAGCAAATGACTTCAAGCCAAAAATCTAAGTTCATGAATGAACTCCTTAGGTCCAAAACATGCGGTCCATGGAGTTTGAGAAGTTTTGAACTTAAGTCGGGATGATGAACATCGGCTTCCGACTTAAGAAACTCAAAGCTTTCTTCGGGTTTGCTTCGGTTTTTCTCTCTTGGTTTTGAAGTGTTGAAGCTTGCTGGTTCTTGAGTGTTCTTGGCTATGGAGTTTGAGAGGATTTCTTGAAGGAGAAAGGTTGGAGAGAGTGTGTAAGAGGAGAAGTGATTATCTTAATCACTTTTGGGCCATTTATAGGCAAAGCTAATGGGAAATTAAGCAAAAGTAAGCACACTTAAGCCTCCCATTAGCAAATTTCGGTTTGCCTAATGAGGATGAGGATGAATGTGGACCAAGTGTTCTTGATGAAGATGATCCAAGAGCATTTATGAGCATTGATGAGCATTGAGTGTTGTCTTCAACCTTTCCAAGATATTTTGGCTAAGAGAGGGCAAGTTGGCTTCTTGCATTGAAGAGGAAGAAGAAGCTTCTAGAGCATAGGGTGACTCATCTTGGGTAGCCCGTGGGTCCCACGACAAAAGAGGAGAAACCGGGAAAAAGCTCGGATCTCGATTGATCGCGCATTCGAGGCTCGTGGTTCGAACCGAATGTTGAATTATCGATATACGCGAGGAAACGGGTTTAAAGAGTCCGAGATTGGCATTTTCCGTGAAAAATTGCCAAATGTCTGTATGAGGCTCGGAAGCCGGTTTTGCTCCTTTTATGCATTCAGAGCGAGGTTGCCCACTTCTCACAGCATATCTTGTATCTGCATCCCACGTCGGTCATTTTGACATAAATTGTCAAATTACGTGGGCACTTGACCTTTAAGCCGGTAATGAAAATATGGAGCCGGAGATGTCCTAGGAGGCCGAAACTGGATTTTTCAGATTGCTTTCTAAGTTTCTTGGGCGATCCGGAGATCACTGTGATCTCTGTTTGCCGAGATTGGGCCTCTAAGGATATGAAAAGTGCATCTGAGACCCTTAAAGCACTGCTCGGGGGGTCTAGACGAGTTGTGTGATTCATTCCGACGACTCCGCATCGAGCCTTGAGAAGGCTAGCATTGTGTAACGTAAGCATTCAGCATCAAGTTTCCCCAAAAGGGACCTCTGGATATGGATCTTCACTGAAAATGGCCTTTTGTGCTCCTCGGAGGTTACTCGGGAAACCGTGAAGGGTTTTACTGTCTGTTTTGCCCAATTGCGAATGTCCGCTGGAGTTTTCAGGGCAATGTAGTGTGAACTTCGTTTGCCGTAATTCCATCAGACCAGTCTCCAGTTACGCTCATCCGAAGAAGGGTATGCCCGTTTTGTCGCTCGAAAGTCATTTAGGGTGTTTGTATGGCTTCCAAAAGACAATCTGAAGCTCTGCACGTGCTCTGTATGATTGTGGGGCGTGGCCGCATCTGATATTTGGAATTAACTTTTCTCCGAGAATCTGGCATTTTTGGACTTCCACTGAAAAGTTGTCTGTATACAGAAAGTTGTTCTGTATAGAGCAGATGATTTGCAAAATGCCTTTGGGGACACTTTTCATCTGTTTGGCATTGGAGTGGATTTTTGGAGTCCAATATTGGCTATCTTCCGATGATCGAGCGAACTATCAGAAAATAGAACTGTCCGTGTGATATACTGAAAATGTCGGTTTTGGATATTGCTGAGCTCTCTAGTCACTCTGTTGCTCCTTGATGACCCTTGGAGTTCTTCTGTCATATGCATGTGTCATTTGCTTGATTTTGCTGACTTGAGAATGAATAGTGATTTCTCGCTCTGTGGAGCCTTCTTAGGTGATAACGCTCAAGTCGTAGCATTGTTTGCTATTGATGGACATTGTTTGACTTGTGGACCAAAATGGGGTGCTGACAACGAAGTTTGGTTGAAGTCGGCTAAGGTTGGGTGGCGGTCGCCGGAAAACGGGATTGGTTTAGCCTTATTTTGCCCGGTTTCTGGGCTGAGGAGGGGTTGCACGAACTCTGGAAGTTGCTGAACTTTGAGAGCACTTGGAGAGGGTTTCCTAGAGTGAGAAGGCTAGAGAGATGATGGGAGTTGAGTTGTGATTAAGTTAATGACCCAAGAGGCTTATATAAGAAGGCTAATGATGCAAAATTAGTGAAATTAAGTGCGATTTAGAGGGGGATTATGGGGCTGCCAAATTTTTGAAGAGGGGTTAGGATGGGAAAATGTCACTTAGAGTGTGGGGGAAGCAAGAGGAGAAGTGATGGAAAGTGATGGATGGGAGATATGTGTAAGTACATATTTGAAATTGTGTGGAGGGGGGAAGCTCTTGGGTTTGAGCCACCGAATTTTGGGATTGAGCCATGGCATAGGGTGGTTGAGCCGAAACTTAGGGTTGAGCCGTGGCTGTGGGTTTTAGCCGTGGCTTGGTGGCTTGGCTTGGCTGAGCTGTGGGTCCCATTCGACTAAGAGAAAAGCCGGGAAAAACTTGAGACTTGATTGAACGCGCGTCCAATCTACGATATCCAATTAATTAATATATTTGGAATGCTTGAATGAAGAGAATTTGAATGAGCCTAATATCACCATATGTCGTATGAACGAACGTTCGGGTGACTCGGCGCCTCGAGAGTCAGTTTTGTCCCGTTTGGGCGTTCAGAGTGGAATTAACCGTCTCTATTCTCCGATTGCTCCTTTGTGCGTTGTAGTGCTTGTCTTGGTGAGCTTTTTGTCTTGTGCGGGGTCGTTGGTTCGCCATCCTTGACCGAAGACCGTTAACCGGGGGGAGATCTAGGGACTCTGGACCGGGGCTTTCTCAGTGTTTTTCGAATGTCTCGAGGCGTTCGGGGATCGCTGTGATCTCTGTTTGTCATGAACATGCCCCGAAGGCAAGCCGGGAGGCGTTGTGACCACTGAAACGTCCCTTGGGAGACCAAGTCAAGTTCCGAAAGGTCATCTGAGACTCGTTCCATGATCCCGGTGGTCCCTGGGTTTGTGCAGACCCGTTTCCGGGTGCCGTTTACTTGTTAGTGGGTTGGGCCTCCCGGAGCCCCGTCAGAAAAGACGTCTGTGAGAGTTTGGGATATGCCCCGGCCTAAGCAGGACACCTCCGAAATGCGCCCGAATGCGTCATTGGTCACTTTGGCACCGGGAGGGATTTTTAGAGTCCCATATTGGGCACCTTTCAAGGCTTCGGGGATTTGGTGATGAATAGTGCCAAAGTGCCAGTCTCTGCAGTTTTCGGGGCTCGTCGTCTGTTCACTCCTCTAATTGCCCTCTCGTGCTCTTATGTTCGCCTCCGGTTGTCGGGTGATGAATAGTGACCCGGGCTTTGGTCGGGGATTCTCGTGTACGAAGTCGGTGGGCCAAAATGGGGTGCTGACACCGGAGCCCGATGCAGGGCCTGAGCCCGATGCAGTAAATGCAGGGCCGAAGCCCGATGCAGTTAATGCAGGGCCGGAGCCCGATGCAATAAATGCTGGGCCGGAGCCTGATGTGGTAAATGCAGGGCCGGAGCCCGATGCAGTAAATGCAAGGCCAGAGCCCGATGCTGGGCCTGAGCCCAATGCAGTAAATGCTGGGCCGGAGCCCGATGCAGGGCCTCAGCCCAATGCAGTAAACGCGAGCTTGATAAGAAAGTGCAACAAATGCAAAAGCAAAGGTAATGTTGAGGAACAGCGCAGGGCGCTGCAAAGCGGTGACTCTGATTTTCTCCCATTCTTTGTGGAGGGAGGGTGGGAACTCAGTGTTGAAATCCCATGGAGCTGGATGAGAGACGTTTGTTGCCTCAATTGTGGTGGTTCAGTATTCAGGCTACCTTCTTGTTGGGGATTTCCTGCAATGGAAGAAGGAAACAATGAAGGAGTATGAACTGTTCAAGATTTCAATGCAAGAGTGTAGGGAAGCGAACTGGCCTTGTAGGTGTTGTGTGAACCTGCCGAGAGACGTGCATCGATACGTTGAGCACGCGTGCCTGAGTTGGTGTAAACATGTTTGGACATGTGTGAGGCGCGCTCGATCGCTGGTAGATGCGCGAGGTCACGCGGAGAGATGTGCGTCCGATCACGAGGTGACACTCTCTGTTAGGAAGAAGTTAGTGTTAGTTAACTTCGCCTGGGAAGGTGGATCGGCCCTCGGTCCACGACTCGTCTTGCCGTGGAGGAAGGGTGAAGATCGCGAGTGGCCTGCCCGCGAAGGTGGGCACGACTTGCCGGTCATGCGAGGTGGGTGGCCGGGATGGACTCGGCTTCTGGTCACAGCATATCTCGCTATGGAGAAGTGAAGACCGCGGGTGGTCTACCCGCGAAGGTTGGCACGACCCGCCTGTCGTGCGGGGTGGGTGGCCGGGCTGGACGGCCTCTGATCATAGCACGTCTCGCCATGGAGAGGTGAAGACCGCAAGGGGTCTACCCGCGAATGTTGGCACGACTCGTCTGTCGTGCGAGACATGACAACTGCTGTGCAAACATAGAAATAGATATAATGCATGCAGTGTATAAGTTTTCAAAAGGTAATGCCATTGCATCAATTTGGTTCAAGTTCCTTAATTTACAAAGATAGTTAGTTTGAAAAGGGGAGCTTAAACATTAAACCGATGCAATGTCCTAGGTTGTTTTGAAAACATGTCTGCAGGTGCAGAAAAATAAACTATAACACGAGTTCTTTACATTGTACAACACTCATTTAGTGAAAACAACAAAAGGCTCGCCTAAAAGAAAAACTACGAGCCGACTCAAAGACTCAACTTTTGGGTCGGTTGGCGGCGTGAAGGTTATTTTTGGTCCAGCATGACGGTCCCTGTTTATGCATGGTTTCAGTGTTCTACTGGGAAAACCACTAACTAGGGATAGGGGCTCCCGATTCAAGGGCATCAATACCTTGAAATCGAGCGAGGATCTTTGGGGGCCGGTTCGGTGGTAGAGTCGACTCGACCCGTTCCCTTACTCGGAACCTCTGACTAATCTAGCTTCCTAAATCGGCGCCCGTGGGATTTCAGGCGAGGTACTTAGAATTCCACTAGGATGATGCAATGCAAGTGCAAAAAAGTAAATGTGCGTAAAATAAATGTGCGGGAAGCGATAAATAAACATGTAAGCAAGCAAACGAATCGAGCCTGAACCCACTAAGTATATCCCCAGTGGAATCGCCAAGCTATACGGACCCGAATGTGGACTCTCGTTGGGGCCCGCATGCGCGCTTTTAGGTCGCGCGGCTTGGGAGTGTCCACCTTCCCGTGGGGACGCGTGACGGACACGCGTGAGAGAAGGAGTCGCCACTTATCATTTTACGACCCGAAGGTCGAGGGCGGATAAGTTACCCGGGGTCTAGGGGTATGGAACACCTAATTTGTCGTTAAGGCATTGATCTGTGCGGAACCAGAAAATCCGTGTTCGGGGGTTCATGTTACGTGCGGGCCTATATCCCGCACGCCCTTTCGGTACTCTGGTTTGCTAGGCTTGCATGTTTTATGATTTACCGCATGAATTAAGCTGCACTCGGCTCGCACGTTTTGACACCGTAAGTTCAATGAATCAAACAATATCGATTGAGCAGCCGAGAGAGAAGTAAACTCGTGCGTCGGGGAATTGGTTCACAATCTTGCGTTACAGTTCATCAAATCGCGAAGGTTGAATTCCTGCGTGAACCAAAATCGCGAGATCTTGGATTTACTTTTGTCTGGGCAAGCATGGGACTGATTCAAATGATTCAACTCTCGAACCGTCCGCTCACCGACTGGAATTCTTACAGAATGAATGTACAAAATAAAAGTCCTTACAATGCTCTCGAAAACAATAAATATAAATTACAAATGGCTGAATTCCAGTCGACTCGCATTCGGTTATTATTCCGCTCTAACTCACCGTGAATTTAGTGAAACACCGAAGAACTGAAATTCAATGCACGCTCTCACTGAATAGGGCGTTGGACCCTGTGAGTGATGATTAGGGCGCTGGACCCTGTGCTTGATGATTAGGGCGTTGAACCCAAATATTATTCGACCTAGAGATCAGGCTCGACCCGCATGACAAACAAGTGTTGAAAGATAACACGCAGCAGGTAAATAACAGACAAGGTGTTTGTTATTATCGAGTGTACGTGTTTTAACAAGTTATTAATCCGGGGTATTTTGGCATGCAAATCCTACCCTAGACAAACAAGCACGTGCCAAAGTTTTAGCATTCGGCTTTGTTTTGAGAACTTGACAAAGAGAGTCAAATCTCATGTGTGTGGATTGCTTTTACAGTTGTTCTGTATTGTGACGCTGAATTTCCACTGAATTAGCCAAACTCGTGTTTTGACTCTAGATTTGGAATCTAGAATTCCTCCTAACCATTATCTAGTGTTTGGTTAGGTCGAGTGGAAGGTTAATCAGCATTTTGCATGTTTTCTGATAGAGATAACCGTTCTAGTTACCCGAGTCTATGATAGGATGATAGAAACGCATTAGTTAGATAAGAAAAGGCTATGCAGATGAATCTGCACCTGAACAGGTAGCCCGTTCTTATCCCGTACTGTAGTGTTTCTATCATGCTAACCCTAAGGGTGTCGCTGAATTGTGAAAAGACGATTTTGCCCTTTATTTGAAAATTGTTTTCAGAAAAGGAGAAACATCGCAGTGCGGGCCACCTCGGCCTGTAGCCGGTGTCGACCAATTCCCTGGATCATCCAGGGTTGTGCAAGAACCCCGAAAAAGCCAATGAACCGGTCGATCTGCTCGGAAGTGATCTAGAAATATCTTCTGTATCCTGAGCTGAGTTACTTGGAATCAGGTAAAAACTCAAGTTGAGACACAGAAGCCCTTTTCAGACGTCCATGCTACATCGGACCGCGCGTTTCGGGTTTTGAAATTGATAAGTTTGAAAAGGGCACCAACGTCATTTGACAACTCATCGACGCGAGTTATCAGTTAATGGTCGATTCGTGTAAACTTTATCATTGTGAAGTGGGTTTAATCGCTTGAGCGTCCTGATTAACCCGTTCGTGAAATTAATGCTTAAGGGTTGTGCTGAATGCATTAATTGTGAAAACGATTCGTGATTCGGCGACCAAAACGAATCCATAATGATCAATATATAGGAAAGCTTAAATGCAAGATTAGTGAAGAAAAGTACAATTAGGGCCATGGATTAGTAGAATCCGAATTTCTTAAGGAAATAGCAAGCTCAATCCTTATCCATTGCATTAATGGAGAAGAGATAAGAGTATTGATGGCTTGGATGGGAAGTTGGAGTGTTGAATTGAAACACTTAGATATTTTGCAAAAGGAAGACAAAGGCAAGTTGTCTTCTTGGCTTGAAGAAGAAGATGACAAGAGAGGGGTGGTTCTTCTTGTCTTTGGCAAGGGGGAGAAGGTCCCGTGGGTCCCCCACGAGATTGGAGGTGAATCGGGAATGCTCGGATGTCGATCGGTTACGTGTTCGAGTTCCGTGACTTGAAAGAACGTTGTATCGACAATGTGCGCGAGAAAACGATCCCGATAAGCCCAAGATTGTCAATTTTCGCGGAAGAATGCTTCAGGTGCGTACGAGGCTCGGAAGCCGTTTTTGCCCGTTCCGGGTGATCGGAGCGAAGTTAACCGCTTCTAACAGCATATCTTGTATCTGCGTCCCACGTTGGTCATTTTGACATGAATTGTTAGACAACGTGAACAATTGACCCTTAAGCCGGTAATGCTAACGTGGGGCCGGAGACGTCCTAGGAGGTCGAAACTGGATTTCTCATAATGATTTTTGAGTTGCTTGGGCACTCCGGAGATTACTGTAATCTCTGTTTGTCGAGATCAGACCTCCAAGGACTTGAAAAGTGTATCTGAGACCTCTAAAGCACTGCTCGGGAGGTCTAGATGAGTCGTGTGATTTATTCCGACAATTCCACGTTGAGCCTTGAAAATGCTAGCATGATGTAGGGTAGGCGTCCGGCGTCAAGTTTCCGTCAGAAGGACCTCCGGATATGCATTTCCATTGAAAATGACCATTTCTGTTCTTCGAAGGTTACTCGGGAAATTGAAAAGGGTTTTACCGTCTGTTTTGCCCAATTGTGAATGTCCGCTAGAGTTTTCAGGGCAATGCAGTATGAACTTCGTTCGCCGTAATTCCATCAAACTAGTCTCCAGCTATGTTCTTCCGAAGAGGGGTATGCTTGTTTTGCCGCTCGGAAGTCATTTGAAGTGTCTGTGTGACTTCCAAGAGACAATCTGAAGCATTGTTCATGCTCTGTGTGCTGGTGGAGCATGGTCGAATATGACATTTGGAATTAACTTTTCTCCAAGAAACCGGCATTTTTGGACTTCCACTGAAAAGTTGTCTGTATACAGAAAGTTGTTCTGTATAGAGCATATGATTTTCAAAATGCCTTTGGGGACACTTTTCATCTGTTTGGTATTAAAGTGGATTTTTGAAGTCCAATATTGGCTATCTTCCGACGATCGAGCGAACTATCGGAAAATAGTACCGTCCGTGTGATATATTGAAAATGCCGGTTTTGGACATTGTTGAGCTCTCTGGTCGCTCTGTTGCCTTTTGGTGACCCCTAGAGTCCTTCTGTCAGGTGTATGTGTCATTTGCCTGATTTCGCCGACTTGAGGATGAATAGTGATTTTCTGCTCTGTTGAGCCGTTTTTCTGTACTCTGCTCAAGTCATAGCTTGTATGCTGTCAATGAGCTTCATTTGCTGGATGGACCAAAATGGGGTGTTGACAGACTCCGAAGAAAGATGGGAGCTGGTGTATGTGTGTCGATAGCAGGGCCATTAACAAGATTACGGTGGGATACAAGTTTCCCATTCCAAGGCTTGATGATATGCTGGATCAATTACCTGAGGCGGTGGTGTTCTCCAATATTGACCTTCGGAGTGGATACCACCAGATTTGAATTCGTCCAGGAGATGAGTGGAAGACTGCATTTAAAACTAGAGATGGGCTTTATGAGTGGTTAGTAATGCCATTCGGGTTGTCGAATGCCCCCAGTACGTTTATGCGTTTGATGAATCAGGCACTCAAACCTCTTTTTGGCCAATTTGTAGTTGTCTACTTCGATGATATTTTGATATATAGCAGATCGACCGATGACCACCTCATGCATCTATGTGAGGTATTGACTGTGCTGTGGAAGAATAAGTTGATTATCAATCTTAAGAAGTGCAATTTTATGACGTCGCACTTGCTGCTCCTTGGGTATATAGTAAGCTCAGAAGGCATTCGGGTTGATGATGAGAAGGTCAGTGCAATTAGAGATTGACCTACTCCAAAAACGGTTGGAGAAATAAGAAGTTTCCATGGCCTAACTACATTCTATAGACGGTTTATACGTGACTTCAGCACGATCATGGCCCCAATCACCGAATGCTTGAAGAAGGGGAGGTTTAATTGGGGAGAAGAAGCAGAAGCTAGTTTCACATTGATCAATGAGAAGTTATGCTCAGCTCTAGTTCTAGCCTTGCCATGTTTTGAGAAACTATTTGAGGTGGAATGCAATGCCAGTGGTGTTAGCATTGGAGTTGTTCTATCACAAGAGAAATGGCCAGTCGCATATTTTAGTGAAAAGCTTAGCGATGCCTGTCGGAGCTGGTCAACCTATGACAAGGAATTCTATGTTGTTTTCTACGCGTTGAAGCATTGGGAGCATTATCTTATAGGCAAGGAGTTCATTTTGTACTCTGATCACCAAGCACTGAAGTATTTGAATAGTCAAAAGCGGATCAGTAGTAACATGCATGCTCGATGGACTACATTTCTTCAAAAGTTCCCTTTTAAACTAGTACACAAATCGGGTGTGCAAAACAAGGTTGTTGATGCATTAAGCAGGCGTGTAGCACTACTGACAATGTTGAGAAGCGAGCTTATCGGGTTCGAAGAATTGAAGGAGCAGTATGCGGATGATGAAGATTTTGCCGAGGCTTGGTCCAAGGTGCAAAATCGCCAAGCGGCTGGAGAGTTTCACAACCATGAGGGATTTCTGATGAGAGGTAACCAGCTTTGCATTCCTCGTTCATCCCTCCGAGAGAAACTGATTAGGGATTTACATGGTGGAGGACTAGCTGCACATCTTGGACGTGACAAGACCGTAGCTGCTATTTCGGAGAGGTTTTATTGGCCTAAATTGCGTCGTGATGTGGAGAAGTTCGTGCGGAGGTGCCATACGTGTCAGACTTCTAAAGGACAGAAGCAAAACACCGGTCTCTATCTACCGTTGCCGGTACCTAAGGATATATGGGAGGATTTGTCAATGGATTTCATATTGGGGTTGCCTCGTACTCAACGGGGTATGGATTCCATCTTTGTTATTGTTGATAGATTCTCGAAGATGGCACACTTCATACCGTGCCGAAAAACTACAAATGCTTCAAGTGTGGCTTGATTGTTTTTCAAAGATGTGGTTCGTTTGCACAGTGTTCCTAAGTCCATTGTTTCAGATCGAGACACCAGGTTCCTTAGCCATTTTTTACTTACCTTATGGAGAATGTTCGATGCTTCAGTAAAGTTCAGTAGCACAGCTCACCCACAAACAAATGGTCAAACGAAATCGATGAATAGAACCTTGGCAAATATGGTTCGTAGCATTTGTGGAGAAAAACCGAAGCAATGGGATTTCGCTCTTGCTCAAGCTGAATTTGCCTACAATAGTGCAGTTCATAGTGCTACTGGGAGGTCTCCATTCTCCATAGTTTATCAAAAGGTTCCAAGGCATGCTATCGATTTGATCAAGCCACCAAAGACCTACAAAGGCAATGCTACAGCTGAAAGCATGGCAAAGGAGGTGCAATCAATGCAGCAACAAGTTCATTAAAGGCTGTAAGCTACGAATGCGAAGTATAAGAAGGCCGCCGACAAGTATCGCAAGGAGCGATTCTTTTCAGTAGGGGATATGGTGATGGTGTTTCTTCGGAAAGAAAGATTTCAAGTTGGGAAGTTATTACAAGCTGAAGCCGAAGAAGTATGGTCCATACAAGGTATTGAAAAAAATAAATGACAATGCGTATGTCATAGATCTTCCCGAGTCCATGGGTATTTCACACACATTCAATGTGGCGAACATTTACCCCTATTATGATTCGAATGAGCCATTATATCCTGAGTTCAGCACAAGCTCGAGGCCGAGCTTTCCACAAGAGGGGGAGACTGACGAGGAGTCCCGCCTAAAGTGACAGTCCATATTCTAGAAGACTCCGGCTGCTACTAGAGGAGAATATTGCTGTAGTACAATTTCTCTTAATTAGATATTGTTTCCTATATTAGCTTGAGTCGAGAGTCTGAAGTTTTCTGTTTTAGATTATTTCCTTTTTCCATTTTAGGAAAGTAATCTAGAGGAGCATAGATGTCAGTTTCCTATTCTAGAGTCAATGGAGGTGTGTTCCCTCTATATATAGGCTATTCACCTCATTGTAAGGGGATACCTCAGAAACACCTATTGATGAATGATACTTTGAATTTGCCATAACTCTTTGTTTTCAGCATATTGTTAGGGTTTACCCGTGTTCTATTTCCTTCGAGTCTAAATTCAGATTTAGGCGCGAGAAACCATGATCCGCGCTGCGTCACCTTCGAACTACGTTGCCAAGTCCATTGCGAGGATCGTTGAGCTCTCTGCAAGGATCGTTGAAGACCTTTGAGCGATCTAGGTTTCAGCCAACCCTAACGATAGCCAAATTTCCCATTTTTCGGCGATATTTGGTTGTGGAAATGATAGGCTCACGAACCAAAACTTGATAAGAAAGAATGGTGGAGGGTAAAACCAACAAGACTCACTCGATAAAATGACTCGCCACGAGTAAGAAAAGTTGGGTTGATTCGCCACGCTTAAGGAAGAACGATAAGAATCGAGGTTTTCGCCACTAAACAAGGGACTTGTTTAGATAAGAAAATAGAGGAAACGCTCTAGGCAATTTCATTCAAATATTCATCAAAGCCGTCTCACGTTCTCTTACAATAAGGTGCATATTTATATAGAGGGAAGACACCCCCTTTGACTCTAGAATAGAAAACTGATATTTAATCTCCTCTAGATTACTTTCCTAAAATAGAATAAGGTAATAATATGAAGTAGGAAGCTTAAGATTACTGACTCAAGCTAACATAGGAAATAATATCTAATTAAGGGAAACAATATCATAGTAATATAGGAAACTTAATATCTAATTAAGCTAAATTCTTGTTCTGGAGTCTTCTAGAATGCGTGTCTGGTCCCGAAAATTCGAATACATGTTGGGCTGCAATCTGAAGCACATCAGGAAAGGCTAGATCTAGCCTCGTTGTACCGAGACTGTCCGGGAGAGGTCGATCTGAGGAGGTAGAGGAGGTAGTGGAGGTAGTGGTGGTGGAGACGGTGGTAGTTCACATGGCTCTGGATCAGGTTATGGCTTAGGAAGTAGCTCTAGAGACGGTAGAAACAATGGTGGTGGCAGAGGCGGTGGAGGAAGAGGCGATGGTGGTGGAGGAGGGTTAGGCCATGGTTGCTCTGGCTCGGGCTATGGATTCGAAAGTCGATATGGACATGGCAGTAGGCAAGGAGGAGGTGGTGGAAGTGGAGGCTCGGGCACAAGAAACGGTTCTGGGCTCTAGTTACAGAAGCGGTAGTGCCTATGGGAACAGTGGTGGGAGAGGTGGATGAGGAGGAAGAGGAGGAGGCAGTGGTGGCTGTGGTGAAGGAGGAGGTTCGTGCTATAGTAGTGGGTCGAGATGTGGTTCAAGCTGCGATTCGGGCTACGGATCAGGATATTAAATTATTTTTTTTTCAAAAACATATGGAACCCACTCGGCCAATTATCGTGTGCCACGTGACATTGTTATGTACACGTCAGCAATTCCAGTTAAAGTTAATGGAGATATTGACGAAATGGGTCGGTTGATGTACACTTAGTCTGTCAGAGTCCAATTTGATGTAATAAATTTTTTGAAGCTGGATTTGATGTAACACTAATTTCTCAAGGGGCAAATTGTTAATTTACTCTAAAAAAATGGAAAAAAACAATTAACGAATGCCACATCAGATTTTTTCGTCCATTATTGGACAACAGTCTGACGAAATGGCCCATTTGATGTACACTTAATTTGTCAAGATTTAATTTGATGTAAAAAAAATTTTGCGATCAGATTTGATGTAACATGCATCTCTCGAAGACTAAATTGTTAATTTACTCTTTTTTTAATGATATATTTTCACATCTTTCACTCTAAATCCCTTGAAAATATTTATTTGCAATAAAACCCAGCTTATATAAACAAGGAAATCACATTTGCAAAGAGACCCAGACCATTTCTTCCTGTCATATGTTAGGGTTTCCTCCGTTTTACTACTTCTTCACCTGCTTAGCATACCTTCATCCTTGGAGAAAGGCAGGATGGGAACGACAAAGATCATGACAGCTACCGCCACAACTATTATTAGGCTGCTCGGAGTAACAACCACAATGACCACGATGAGAAAACGACTTGAAATTGCATGTTATTCGCCGATTTACATGTGTAACTAATGCTTAGTCTGGAGTTATGTTTGCTGAATGAATAGATTGATAGGGTTTAGGAGAAGTTTGAGCCAACTGATAACATATTACTTTGGCGGAATATATGCTTAGGGTAAATCAATTAGTTGTCTTCCGAGGTTTGCTTCACTGCATGTTTATTCTCATTGATGGAATAGTTCCTTTGCAATTTCATGGGTCGATTCGAAGGAGTTGGGTTTCCAATTTTCAACATTTGCTCTTGTTCTGCCATATACGCCCCCCCTCGAATTCTTACTTGAGACTTACTTAAAGCTTGCTTGATTTGAATTTTACATATACGACATTCTTATTCATGCTTTGTTGTTATTTGGGTAATCGATATGATATACAAGACATTTTACTCCATTTGATTATTTTAAGGATTTTTTTTCTTTGTGTTCCCATATCATGAATTGAATTACTGATATTTGATTTTTGCTTACTCTTGATTTGTTCTGCTTATGTGGGTAGTAAATTTAGATTAGTTTGACGAAGATTGGACGAAGTTAAGTGCTAAACACAATGAGAGTTTAAGAGTTGAGAGCTCGGTTTAATCAAAGATAACACTCCGTTTTGTAATTGTTGAATCCCTAATGACGGCATGTTACTGATTATGCTATTTGTAGTGTTGAAAGATTTGTTCTGCTTATGTGCGTGATCAATTTAGATTTGTTTCGAAGATTTGGACGAGCAAAAGTTATAATAATGAGACTTGGGCAGAGATGAACTATGAAAGGCCTATTAAGACTTGGGAGGACATGAAAGCTGTCATGGAGAGGCAATTTGTTCCGTCACACTATTATAAATATTTGCATTTAATTTTCAAAGTCTAAGGCAAGAAACAAAGAGTGTGGAAGGTTGCCATAAGGAGATCGAGATAGCTTTGATTCGGGCAAACACTGAGGAAGATTAAGAAGGACTAGAGTTGTAGAATTATATGGAGATACAAGACATGGTTAGCATGGCCATGAAGGTAAAACGACAACTTAAGAGAGTGAGACCAACAAAACAAGAAAGCAGTTCTTATTTGGATTCTTCTTCAAATTGGAAGTCGAAACAAGGGGCAAGTTCAAGATCAATAGAGAAACCCAAATTCAAAGAAGAAAAGGGCATGAGTGTGAACAGAGGGGACCACAAGGAGAAAGGTAATTCTTCATTCCAACCTCAAATAAATAGGGACGTTAAATATTTTTGATGTTTAGGGTTTGGTCATATTACTTTTATGCCCAAATGAAAGAGCGATGATCATATTAGATAGTGGGGAGACTGAAACCGTAGATGAGAAAAGTGATTCAATGTCAACACTTGATGATGCTAGTGGTTGTAAGTATATTGTTGAAGGAAATGCTTTAATGGTCATGTGGGCACTTAGTATGCATCTAGGAACGAAATCCAATTTGATTTAAATTAATTTCGTTCGATTTGAGGAAATGATGACAAAAATAGTTTGATAAAATATGTAAGAGAATTTGAAGAAAAAGATAAATTAATGATTGTGTTATTGAATTTAGGAAAAAGTATCGAATAATTGAGAGAATTTACTATTAAAAAATTAATTGTAATAATAACTAAGAAAAAGTATGAGAGGGAATTTGAACAAAAAGGTAAAAGAAGTAATTAATATGTTGTTGAATTGAGGAAAAAGTATAATAAAATAAAGTTAAGTTTGATTTTATAAACAAGCTAATGCATAAATAAAAGAAAAAGAAAGTGATGATGTGAAAATGGAGAACATATTTCATACTAGATGGGGGTAGTTGCGTGATATATCTAGTAAGTTACTTGTTGATAAGTTGTGATTGCGTACATTGAAGCATCATAAGTTTTCTAAACTCCAATTGATGAGGATCGTGGGCATGACAATGAGGCTGATGCACACGAGCTTAGAAGTCAGACTCGTGAAGAGGGTGCTGAAGCACAAGATCTTGGAGGCTTGCATGTTCCGAGTGGGCCAATCACACGGGCGAAGGCCAAACAAATCCAACAAGCTATGGAGAGCTTGCTGATGGGCTTTTTGTGATGCGATTCCCGCCAAGAATGACGAGACACGACAACTAAAGGAACCCAAGATCGTTCCACGATCAGATTTGATTGACAAACCCTCGACCCGTTGTTTACAACATAAATAAGAACCTTGGTAAAACTGACATCAACCTGTTGTTTATTGCTAAACAAGAACATCGGTATATAGGAAGACGCCACAAACGGTGATGGAAAGTCGTTTGATAAGTCGATGAAGACGCCACAAACAGTGGTGGAAAGCCGTTTGATAAGTCGATGATGAACGCCACGGAAATTTCCGATAAGTTCGAATTAGTTCTTCAAGAACCAAAGAGAATACTCTCACAATTTTTTGAATGTTCTTTTTTATTAAAAATTGACTAAGATGAATATATATAGACATAAACTAATCATAATCTGGCCATATCTCCTCCTAAAGATAAGGAAAATAAAACATAGAATATCGATAGAGATATGACATAATCTATAAAGATATGAAATCTAAATATCCCTAAAATATCTCCATGAGATTTAAACTTTAAACAAATATGATGATATCTTCTCTTAATTATCAAATATTCTAGAAGCTTCCTCAAACACTTGTTGAATTTAGCCTTGTCCGGAATCTTCTATAACTTGAATCATGTTGATGAATCTTTGTTTGATCACGTAGTTCATGTCCAATGGGCCTCCACGAATTTGCTTGAGCCCAAACCTCTTGAATCAGGCCGTTGAAATCATTTTTAAACTTCTTTGCACGTGCCCGCGTTGTCAGCACCCCGTTTTGGCTCACCATTCCAAACAATGATATTAGCAATGACCCAAGCCACGACTTGAGCAGAATATAGAAAACGGCTCGGCAGAGCAAGAAATCACTATTCATCCTCAAGTTGGCAAAATTGAGCAAATGGCCCATGGACATGACAGAAGGACTCTAGGGGTCACCAAAGGGGAACAGAGCGACCAAAGAACTCAACAATGTCCAAAACCGGCGTTTTCAGTGTACTACACGAACGGCACTATTTTCCGATAGTTCGCTCGGCCGTCGGAAGATAGTGAATATTGGACTCCAAAAATCCACACCAGTGCCAAAAAGATGAAAAGTGTCCCCAAAGGCATTTTTCAAATCATCTGCTCTATACAGAACAATTTTCTGTATACAGACAACTTTTCAGTGGAAGTCCAAAAATGCCGGTTTCCTGGAGAAAAGTTAATTCCAAATATCAGACGCGGCCATGCCCCATCAACACACAGAGTATGAACAACACTTCAGATTGTCTTTTGGAAGTCACACAGACACTTCAAATGACTTCCGAACGACAAAACAAGCATACCCCTCTTCAGAAGAGCATAGCCGGAGAAGGGTCTGATGGAATTACGGCAAACGAAGTTCATACCGCATTGCCCAGAAAACTCTAGCAGACATTCACAATTGGGCAAAACAAACAGCAAAACCCCTCGCGGTTTCCCGAGTAACCTCCGAAGAGCGGAAATGACCATTTTTAGTGGAAATCCATATCCGGAGGTCCTCTTTGGGGAAACTTAACTCCGAATGCTTACGTTACACAATGCTAGCCTTCTCAAGGCTCAATGTGGAATCGTCGGAATAAATCACACGACTCACCTAGACCTCCCGAGCAGCGCTTTAGAGATCTCAGATACACTTTTCAAGTCCTTGGAGGTTTGATCTCGACAAACAGAGATTACAGTAATCTTCGGAGTGCCCAAGCAACTCAGAAATCATCCTGAGAAATCCAGTTTCGACCTCCTAGGACGTCTCCGGCCCCACGTTAGCATTACCGGCTTAAGGGATAATTGTTCACGTTGTCTGACAATTTATGTCAAAATGACCAACGTGAGATGCGGACACAAGATATGCTGTCAGAAGCGGACAACTTCGCCCTGGTCACTTGCAATGAGCAAAACCGGATTCCGAGCCTCGCACACATCCGGGACATTTCTCCATGAAAAATGTCAATCTCGGGCTCATTAACTCCGTTTTCTCGCGTATATCGACAATTCGACGTTCAATTCGAACCACGAACTTCGAATGCGCGACCAATCGAGACCCGAACTTTGGCCCGAACTTACCTCGCGACCCGTGGGACCCACGGCCAACTCAGTGCCGCCTCACCCATGCCCATTGCCCTCCATGTCTCTTGTCATCTTCTTCTTCAAGCCAAGAAGACAACTTGCATTTGTCTTCCTTTTGCAAAATATCTAAGTGTTTCAATTCAACACTCCAACTTCCCATCCAAGCCATCAATGCTCTTATCTCTTCTCCATTAATGCAATGGATGAGGATTGAGCTTGATATTTCCTTAAGAAATTCGGATTCCACTAATCCATGGCCCTAATTGCACTTTTCTTCACTAATCTTGCATTTAAGCTTTTCTATATATTGTCCAAATGTCATTAACTTAAGGGGACACCTTAAAAACACTCTCTCTCTAGCATTTCTCACTCTTCAAAAGCTCTCAAACTCCATAGCAAACCGCAGCAAGCTTCAGCCATTTCCAGCAAGCAAAACCAAGCAAAACCGGGCAAAGTCTTAAGTCGGAATCCATCCCGGCTTAAATCCAAACTTTACCAAACTTCATATCCCACATGTTTTCGAGCCCCTCTATCCATTTCTGAACTTAGATTTTAAGTTTGAAGCCTCTAAGCCATAGAACCAGCCTTGAACAAAATCTGGACAGATTTGGTCCTTCTCGGGTAAAAAATGTCAAACCGGGTTTCAAGCCTTTCCAAGTCGGTTTGAGCTACCAAAACCCATCAAACACCTCCCCACACAACCCTAGGGTGTCAAGAAGTCAAGAAATCCAAGAAAAACCCGTCGGTTTAACCCCAGGAAGAAGAAACAGCCCGACTGCCCAGTCGGGTCGAAATTTCTGACTGTTTGTGCGGTTTTCTTGCAGATCGGGTCGATCCGAGACTCTTTTCGGAAAACGACCACCACAGCCACCTCCAGAGGTGAGTTAGCAGTCGGGAGCCGTTGGCCTTGCTCAAAAATTCCATCGGGAGCCTCCGTGGCGACGTCCGACCAGACTTGTGCCAGTCGGGTCTGTCCAATATTTCAGCCGGGTCTGTTTGATGCCATTCCGGGTCTGTTCAACGGAAAACAGCTCAAAACCGACCCATCAACGGTCCAACCCGACTCTTGAAGGTCCCATCCCGCATCTCGGGACTAGTTGGAGCTCTCGGGTGACCAGCGTCCGTCACCGAGCGTCACCGAGCGCAGCCAGCGTCCGTCACCGAGCGTCACCGAGCGTAGCCAGCGCCCGTCACCGAGCGTCACCGAGCGCAACCCTCGGGCGTCACCAACGTCCGTCACCGAGCGTCACCAGCGCCACCCGCACCCATCACCCGCACACCCGCGCCCGTCACCCGCGCACGCCCGTGCTCGTCATCCAGCGCCACACCAGCACACCCGCGCCCGTCACCCGCGCACGCTCGTGCTCGTCATCCAGCGCCACCCGCCCATCACCAGTACACCCGCGCCCGTCACCCGCGCACGCCCGTGCTCGTCATCCAGCGCCCACCCGCGCCCATCACCAGCACACCCGTGCCGGTCACCCGCGCACGCCCGTGCTCGTCATCCAGCGCCACCCGCGCCCATCACCAGCACACCCGCGCCCGTCACCCGCGCACGCCCGTGCTCGTCATCCAGCGCCACCCGCGCCCATCACCAGCACACCCGCGCCCGTCACCCGCGCACGCCCGTGCTCGTCATCCAGCGCCACCCGCGCCCATCACCAGCACACCCGCGCCCGTCACCCGTGCAAGCCCGTGCTCGTCATCCAGCGCCACCCGCGCCCATCACCAGCACACCCGCGCCCGTCACCCGCGCACGCCCGCGCTCGTCATCCAGCGCCACCCGCGCCCATCACCAGCACACCCGCGCCCGTCACCCGCGCACGCCTGCGCTCGTCATCCAGCGCCACCCGCGCCCATCACCAGCACACCCGCGCCCGTCACCCGCGCACGCCCGCGCTCGTCATCCAGCGCCACCCGCGCCCATCACCAGCACACCCGCGCCCATCACCAGCACACCCGTGCCGGTCACCCGCGCACGCCCGTGCTCGTCATCCAGCGCCACCCGCGCCCTTCACCAGCACACCCGTGCTCGTCACCCGCGCACTCCCGTGCTCATCATCCAGCGCCACCCGCGCCCGTCACCCGCGCATCCCTGTGCTCGTCATCCAGCGCCACCCGCGCCCATCACCAGCACACCCGTGCCGGTCACCCGCGCACGCCCGTGCTCGTCATCCAGCGCCACCCGCGCCCATCACCAGCACACCCGCGCCCGTCACCCGCGCACCCCTGTGCTCGTCATCCAGCGCCACCCGCGCCCATCACCAGTACACCCTTGCCGGTCACCCGCGCACGCCCGTGCTCGTCACCAGCGCCACCCGCGCCCTTCACCAGCACACCCGTGCCCGCCACCCGCGCACTCCCGTGCTCGTCATCCAGCGCCACCCGCGCCCTTCACCAGCACACCCGTGCCCGTCACCCGCGCACGCCCGTGCTCGTCATCCAGCGCCACCCGCGCCCGTCACCAGCGCACGCCCGCGCCCGTCACCAGCGCACGCTCGCGCCCGTCACCAGCGCACGCCCGCGCCTGTCATCCGCGCACGCCCGCGCCCGTCACCCGCTCCCGTCCGTGCCCGCCATCCGCGCACGTCGGCGCCCGTCACCCTCGCACGTCCTTGCCCAACACCAGCGCTTGTCAGTGCCCACCAACGCCCGTGCACGTCCATCCTTGCGCCCGAATACCCTTTTAAGGGTTCCACCGAGTCACCCGACTCTCAAACACTTCCCCGACTCTTTCCTCGTATTCCGAGGCTAGGTAAAACACTTCTGACTTAGAGGAGTTAGGACTTTTTATATTTTTGCATGGCTATGGAGTATTATGGTGTTTCATGCATGTTTCATTTGCAAGATTTAATTTTTATGCAATTTTATGTTATATTATGCATGTACACTATCTTATGACTTGCTACCATGTCGGAAAAGAGCTTGGATCATCATAAAGAAGACTATCCCAACCCGATTATGGCACATTAATTCTCGACCAACTCTCTAAAGGAGAGGGTTGAGACTTAAATTGCTCTTTTCGGGTTTAGATCGGTCTCCTTAGCCTATTCAAGTTAATTTCCGAGTTTGTTTTATCATTATTGCATGCATGAAGCCGGTGTTATTTTATCCTTTTCCTTAGTTAACACGTTTGTGAATGTTTGTATGTTTAAATGAGCTAAACAAATCGTGATAACGCCGGCTTTTGTTAAAAAAGAGCGCTATTTATCACGGTCGATGTTTGAGCATGCGAGAAATAATTAAACCACGATTAGGAAATCGTTCGTGACTCGGATAGAGCCATGAGAACCTTCGGCCACCCTTCACAAGATGAAGCCGAGGGCTTCTTGGCCTTCCTTGAGTCAAGAATGAATTCCTTATCTCAAGTTTAATTTGTTGATCGGATGATGTGAAGTTTTACTTCAATGTCTTTACGATTCCCATATTAAAATATCATGTAAAGACTCTTTTAAACAAAGCATGCATGGATTCGAGTATCGATGACTCATTCGCGTCCATTTGGTTATGAGGATAGTTTCGGTTATTGGACCAAATTATTCTCGATCCTTATGGAATCGTCTTGGTCGTCGAGTCGCGAATCGTTTTCACAATTAATGCATTCGGCACAACCCTTAAGCATTAATTCCACAAACGGGTTAATCGGGACGCTCACACGATTAAACTCACTTCATACTGATAGAGTTTACCCGAATTGGACATTAACTGATAACTCGCGTCGACGAGTCGTCAAAGGATGTTGGTGCCCTTTTTAAACTTATCAATTTCAAAACCCGAAACGCGCGGTCCGACGTGGCATGGACGTCTAAAAGAGCTTTTGTGTCTCAACTTGAGTTTCACTTGATTCCAGGTAACTCATGTCAAGATACGGAAGATCTTTCTGGATCACTTCCGGACAGATCAACCGATTCTTTGGCTTTTTCAGGGTTCTTGCACAACCCTGGATGATCCAGGGAATCGGTCGACACCGGCTACAGGCCGAGGTGGCCCGCACTGTGATGTTTCCCCTTTTTTCTGAAAACCATTTTCAAATAAAGGGCAAAATCATCTTTTCACAACCCCGCGACATCTTTAGGGTTAGCATAATAGAAACACTACAGTACGGGATAAGAACGGGCTACCTGTTCAGGTGCAGGTTCATCTGCATAGCCTTTTCTTATCTAACTGATGAGTTTCTGCTATCCTAACATAGACTCGGGTAACTAGAACAGTTGATCCTTGTCAGAAAACCTGTGAAATGCTGATTAACCTTTCACTCGACCTAACCAAACACTAGATAATGGTTAGGAGGAATTCTAGATTCCAAATCTAGAGTCAAAACACGAGTTTGGTTAATTCAGTGGTAATTCAGTGTCACAATACAGAACAACTGTAAAAGCGATTCACACACCTGAGATTTGACTCTCTTTGTCAAGTTCTCAAAACAAAGCCGAATGCTGAAACATTGGCATATGTTTGATTGTTTAGCATATGGCATTTGCTTGCAAAAACACCCCTGGGTTAATAATCTGTTAATTCACGTAAACAAGGCAATAACAAACACTTTGTCTGTTATTAACCTGTTGCTTGTTATCTTTCTGCACCTGTTTGCCATGCGGGTCGGCCTGACCCCTAGGCCGAATAATATTAGGGTTCAACGCCCTAATCATCGAGCACAGGGTCCAACACCCTAATCAACACTCACAGGGTCCAACGCCCTATTCAGTGAGAGCGTTCATTGAATTTCAGTTTTTCGGTCTTTTCCCTAAACTCACGGTGAGTTAGAGTGGAATCATAACCGAACGCGAAACGACTGGAATTCGACCCTTTTGCAATTTGTATTTATTGTTTTTGAGAGCATTGTAAGGATTCTATTTGGTGCATTTATTCTGTAAGAATTCCAGTCGGTGAGCGAACGGTCCGAGAGTCGAATTAATCGAATCGGTCTAATGCTTGCCCAGACACAAGTGAATCCAAGATATCGCGGTTCTGGTTCACGCAGGGATTCAACCTCCATGGTTCGATGAACTGTAATGCAAGATTGTGAACCAATTCCCCGACATATAGATTTACTTCTCTCCCGGCTTCTCAACCGACATCGTTTGGTTCATCGAATATCCGGTGTCAAAACGTGCGAGCCGAGTGCAGCTTAATTCACGCGGTAAATAATAAAACATGCAAGCCTAGCAAACCAGAGTACCGAAAGGGCGTGCGGGATATAGGCCCGCACGTAACATGAACCCCCGAACACGGATTTTCCGGTTCCGCACAGATCAATGCCTTAACAACAAACTAGGTGTTCCATACCCCTAGACCCAGGGTAACTTATCCGCCCTCGACCTTCGGGTCGTAAAATGATAAGTGGCGACTCCTTCTCTCACGCGTGTCCGACGCGCGTCCCCGCGGGAAGGTGGACGTTCCGACCAAGCCGCGCGATCCAAAAGCGCGCGATGCGGGCCCCGACGAGAGTCCACATTCGGGTCCATACAGCTTGGCGACTCCGCTGGGGACATACTTAGTGGGTTCAGGCTCAACCCGTTTGCTTTGCTTGCATGTTTATTTACCGCTTTCAGTACATTTCAAGCTTATCTACTTTACGCACTTTTATTTAAAAGCACTTGCATTGCATATCACGCTAGCACTAGGTACCTATGGGTCGCGTCCCACGACCGATTTTAGGCAACCCAGGTTAGATAGGGGTTCGAAGTAGGGGTACGGCGCGCGGTTCGACTGTCGCTTAGGCCTTGAAAAGAATCCCGCCCGATTTCAAGGAATTGACACCCTTGAGTCGGGGTCCCCCATCCCTAGGTAGCACGGTCCTTGTACCACTGAACCATGCATCGTGCTATGCTTCCATGCAAGCCTTCTACCCGACTCCGGCAACAGTCTATCGAGTCGGCCTGTGAGCCACTTGAGTCTTTTCCATTTCAAAAGCGGTGTACATGTACCTTGTAATTTTATTAAGCCGTGGGCATTTATTTTTCGCACTCACGCATCATACATTTTTCAAAATTAGGGTGTCATTCGCATTGATGAGTCCTAAGCTGATCTTCTTTACATCTTGGTAAGGGATGTCGCATTCGGCTTCCTTTCTACGCCTCGACAGAATCACGCCACCGCTTGAGCAGATCAGTCACATATGGACCAGCCTGCGTCAAATTGACCGAAACTATATCACTTCCTTCGTCGGAGATGTGCCCATGCTTTCCACCCGCCGAGTAGATTGGAATTTCCTAGGAGCAGCTGTGACGTTCTGGGATCCAACCCATGCGGTCTTTAACATTCAGGGTACAGAGCTTACGCCTATCATTGAGGAGTATCGGACCCTCATTGGTAGGACTGCTATTTCCCACGGCATTGTGGAGCCTAACCTCCGTACTACTCGATTGGTCTTAGTCTCGCGCCTACTCAGGGTGCACAGATCTCAACTGCATGCCAACTTGCATACTCCGGAGGCACTGAGATAGTAACCACGAAACTTCTCTGCTTTATCAAATCACAAGCACGCGAGGTTCGAGGGGACATTTTTCAAGCAAACTTATGTCATGCAGTTTTGCTCCTTATTTTTGGAACCCTTTTATTCCCTAGCGCAGTCGATCGCATCGACGCAGCTTTGGCTAGCGTCATCCTCCAAGTGGTCGGAGGCCGCGGGTACGAGGTAGCCCTAGTGGCTGAGACCATTCGGTCGCTCGACCGCGTTACGCGAACAGCTGATCGAAGGTTGAGGGGGTCCCCAATCCTTTTGCAAATTTGGCTACAGAGCCACGCAAGCCCCTTTGGCCTCGTGCCCCGAGTTCTGTTTTTCAACCACTCGGAGTCGATCATTTCCCGGTTACTACCTTTAGTGCACGTGGAAGAACGCAAGGTTTCCGAGTGGATTAAAATTTTTCGTGAAATATCACCCAAGGGCTTTAAGTGGCGTGCCGCGTGGATGCCACCCGGACCCATGGCCCTTAGATGCCATGATTTTAACGGAATCCCACTTTTGAGCCATGCGGGGTCCACCACTTACTTCCCGTTGCGAGTAATGAGGCAGTTTGGTAGCCTACAGACAGTCCCCGAGGACACGGCACGGACTAGGTTCGAACACACTTGGCGGGAGGATCAGACGTCCGTAGATTGCCAAAGTGATATCCAACAGGTCCTATCCGCATGGCGCACTGCGGTCACAGAGCTACCTTACTTTCCCGAACACCCTACTCAGGATGAACGGGATTTTCGGGCTACGGAAGAGTACATCCTCCGTTTCTACCGACGGAGTTCGTTAGTACACGAAGATTCCACCGACTCTCCACAACTTGAGGATAGCACACCATATGGGGCACCCTCAACTTCGAGCATCGCCGTCCAAGCGGAACTCACTAGCCTCAGGTCTGAGAGGGACCGCCTTCGTTGGGAGGTCGCTGAGAAAGATGAGCAACTCATCGATCAGCGCCAGCTTCAAATGGAGCTCGCCCAAGCACGCGCCGAGTTACAGAGACGTGATCAGGAGTTGGCACGTGCGAACGCTACCTTGGAGAGGTCCAAGAAGAGGACCCATGGAGGTCCCCACCCATCTTAGGATAGATATCTCCACTAAGCTTTCGCCTGGAATTGGTGTTTTCCGTGGCAATGTTCACTTGTGCCCCGAGCGGGATGGAAGATCGACTTAAGGATTTATTTTCCAAACTGCATTGTATTTTAAACTCTTTGAATCAATGCGAACGACAGCATTAGCTTTCAAAACCCATGCATTGCATACATTTGATATATTTATTCTCTTGCGGCTACAACGCATTTCCGCACGATAGACAAGTTGTGCCGACCTTCGCGGGTAGACCACTTGCGGTCTTCACCTCTCCATGGCGAGACGTGCTATGACCAGAGGCCGTCCAGCCCGGCCACCCACCCCGCACGATAGGCGAGTCGTGCCCACTTTCGCGGGCAGGCCACTCGCGGCCTTCACCCTTCCTCCACAGCAAGACGAACTGTGGCCCGAGGGCCGATCAACCTTCCCAGGCGAAGTTAACCAACACTAACTTCTTCCTAACAGAGAGTGTCACTGCGTGATCGGACGCACGTCCCTCCGCGTGACCCAGCGCATCTACCAGCGATCGAGCGCGCCTCACACATGTCCAAGCATGTTCACACCAACTCATACATGCCTGCTCAACGTATCAATGCATGTCTCTCGATGTGCTCGCACGACACCTACCAGGCCAGTTCGCTTCCCTACACTCTTGCATTGAAATGCTGAACGGTTCATGCTCCTTCATTGTTTTCTTTTCCCATTGCAGGAAATTCTCAACAAGAAGACAGCCTGAATACTAAGCGACCACAATTGAGACAACAAACGTCTCCCATCCATCCAGCTCCTTGGGATTTCAACACTAAGTCCCATCCCTGCTCCATAGAGCAATACCGCAAGCAAATCGGCGTCACTGCATTGCAGCGCCTTGCGCTATTCCTCAGCATTGACCTTTGCTCTTACATCTCTTGCATTTTCCTATCGAGCATGCATTTACTGCATCGGACCTCAGTTCTGCATTTACTGCTTTCGGGCCTCGGCCCAGCATTTACTGCTTTTGGGCTTCGGCCCCGCATTTACTGCTTTCAGGTTTTGACGCCTCGCATTTACTGCTTTCAGGCTCATCTGAAATCCAAAATCGACTTGGATACAAATTCATCCAAGCGATACTTCAAGGAGCAAGTCTAATCTTTCCACTACAAAGACAGAAAGTGACAGCTCCACAAACAGAGCATGACCCAACTCTCCATCGCAGACCAGCACGGTCATGCCTCCGATCAAAGAATGGATCTCATCCACCTCCGTTGTGATCACCGACTAAACACTGGGGCAACACGCGCAGTTTTCTTTAAACTCTCTGTTGCTTTCATTCAAATGCATTCCCACAAATGGGCTCCCGACATGAACAAATCCTTCAATGGAGCATTAGGACAGTCTCGAAGACGCCCTATCAGTTCTGTTGGACCTGTTCGACTTACCTGTCCTCGTGGGACTCGGCTTCTCGAGCCTTCCCTAGGACGGCTGCGCATGCCTACTCGCAATTAGGGAAAACATGCTTATGTGACTTCAGTCATGGTCTAACCACTCCAGAGTGATGATGACTACATTCCCGGAAACAAATGTCATCCACACGCGACACCCCATGGGTCGTGTGCGAGACAAAAGGGATTTTCCCATGGGTCCACCCCATATTTCTTACCGCATACTCCACCGCACAATCGCCTAACACACTATCTTCTTTGTCATCTTTTACAGGGACACGTCGGTCACAGGCGAAGAATGATGCACAGGCTCACGCCTTTCTGAGAACTCCTCTCGAGCCTTCTCCCTTATACTTTGACAGGGAAGGGGCTCGGCACGGAGATACCCCCTACAAAGCTAAAGACAAAAACAACTGAGCGAGCCTTATGCCATCAACGCAACGATTTCAGTTGACATTGACGACATGAGACGGCCAGGGGCGACAGTTGCAGAAACCGCCCACCACGAGTCACATCGATGACAAAAGACCGGGGCATTCGCGTTCAACGCTTGCACCGAGACCACCTCGGACATCATCCACCCACGAAAAGCATTTCCAAGTGACGTACACTGGGGCATCCCCGGTTGAAGTTCGCACTAGCACAACTTTTCCAAGCGACGTACACTGGGGCACTCCCCGGTTGAAGTTCGCGCCAACACAACCTCGGCAAGCGACGTACACTGGGCCTCCCTGGTTGAAGTTCGCCCCGAGGTCGCCATCGTGGGTCACTCCAGCAAGTGACGTTGGAACGCTCCTGGTCATTTGCGTTAAGTCCAGGCCTCCTCCGCAACAAGCATCAAGACAACTCCGACCACTGGTTCCCTAGGGCAAATTTGTATTTTCCTTCTAGACAATAGGGGAATTCACCTGAAGAGATTGCAAGGGAAAATGACACGAAGTTCAACTTTCGAGTGCACGGGAGTCAAACTTCCAAGAAAGCCGGTCCTCACAAAATAGGGCTAGCAACACACAACAAGTCTCCACGAGGCGAAGCACACCAAAGTGGCCTCGGCGATACAAAGTCGAGGAGTTTCAAACAAAGACACGGGGCACAAAACAAACCCCAGCTGCAAGAAAAAAAAACAGAGCGAAAAGAAGCGGGAAAAACCCGCCAATGAAGAGAGAGAGAAAAGATGCAGGAAAAACCTGCCAATGAACAAAACAAGGCACCGCCGAGATTTAAAACTCCGACGCCGCCAATTCTGAGAAATCAACAAACCCCGACAAAAGGGGAGCAGCAGACACAACTCCTCGACGGAGACAGAAAACAATGCATTTGGAGGTTGAATCCTTCGAACCCTTCGCCCTTGCAAACTCGAGAGATAAAAGAATCGAGCCCGCTAGGTCGAAAACCCCTTTTTGGGGCGACCTAGGCAAAAGCTAGGGTAAAAGAGAGGCACGACCGAAAACCCTTTGGGGCGGTCGTGGCAAAAGGAGAGCTCTTCCCCTTTAGGTTGAGAGGTGCGGCCCCGAGGTGGGTGATCGTAGCAAAAGGAGAGCAAAACGAGAGATAAATAAAATTGCCCCTAGTCTCTCACACATCGTGTGGACAAGAGATCCCCAAGGGAAGTGGCCAGTTTATCTATTCCAACACGATCCCCGATCGGCTCTCCAATACCACTCAACCGTCCAAGAGGGAACCTTCCTCAAGCACAGTGGGTAACTGAATATGCCGTCCAAGCAGTTCAGTACAACCTACACAACAGAAGGACGAAGAAAAATGGGGGTACATCTCATTGCAGGCGTGAACCCGTGTATCCTTTTAGCCTGCGGGCAACATGCTTCCCAAGCTTTCTCTTTTCACTTTGTCTTTGCATAACTCCGAATGGGTCACAGCCACCCTTCAACAGGCTATCACAGAGCCAAAATCCCAGACATTCCTCTCCAAGAGTCTAGTCACAACGCTTTGGAAATGGTCAGACCGAGTCTGACCAAATCTGAATAGAAATCCCCAAGCGGGTTGCAAATGCAGCGCCCTACTGTACCCTATTGAGAAGGGTTCAAAGCCGACGGGCGCGTCGAACAAACGATAGAATTGCTAGGGCATCGTCGGGGAAGTCTCGATATGCCCAATACATAGCTAACGGGAGCCCCTGGAGGCCTCGCATCTAGGCCTCCGAGAACGGGACCTACTTATACTGTCAAAGCAAAAATCTTCATGGGTTGTTTAGGTGACCCAAAACTGAAGATCTGCGTGTCGCAACAACATTTTCATGCTTACCTGTGTCCATTACTTGTTAGTATTTCTAACATGATTTACTAGTAATGTCAGGATCACAGGTACTGCAAACAGCATGAACTACGACAGACTCTGATTCCTAGTTCCACGGGATACGTAGGCGCTCTGTCTTAGAGCTCGAGTCTCGCAATACAAGACGCCGACTTTTGGCGAACTTCTTGCAGGTCAAAGCATGACCGCCCAAGCAGCAGAGCTGGCCTCCGACAAAGCACAATCATTCCTCAGCAGCAAAGTCGGTTTCCGGCAGCCCAATAGGTAACCGCCTAGCGGCGAGCCCGGCTTTCGGCAGATCAAACACATCACTGCCACAGAGGTAAGGCTTCAGTGAAATGACTTCGTCCCAGCATCAACGCTTGCCTCCGACAAATCAACGCTCCTTGGAAGATATCTCCCCAAGATCGATTCATCTCTACTTCATGTGACGGATGACAATCTCAACCCAAGAGGAGAATCTTCAGAGCAGCACTCCAGGCACTCAGTTGCATCGCAATCAGTTGGCAAATAACGAAGCATTTTGCCACCACATCGATTGCAACATGGACGAAATCAACGAGGGAAGGAACACAATGATTCCTTCCACACCTCACACCACTCCCCAGTGTTTGCATTTACTTCTCACACATTTATTTCTGCAATGCACTTTCATTAGCGTGCACCCTCTCAGGACCGCAGTGCACATTTATTTCCGCAATGCACTTTCATTAGCGTGCACCCTCTCAGGACCGCAGTGCACATTTATTTCCGCAATGCACTTTCATTAGCGTGCACCCTCTCAGGACCGCAGTGCACATTTATTTCCGCAATGCACTTTCATTAGCGTGCACCCTCTCAGGACCGCAGTGCACATTTATTTCCGCAATGCACTTTCATTAGCGTGCACCCTCTCAGGACCGCAGTGCACATTTATTTCCGCAATGCACTTTCATTAGCGTGCACCCTCTCAGGACCGCAGTGCACATTTATTTCTGCAATGCACTTTCATTAGCGTGCACCCTCTCAGGATTGCAGTGCACATCGCAAGTCCACCGGGTAGGCGCCTTTGAACTATGCAGTTCATTCGGTATGCGCCCCGTGCATATTGCAAACCAGCCGAGCAAGCGCTCGTGCACATCGCAAGTCCACCGGGTAGGCGCCTTTGAACCATGCAGTTCATTCGGTATGCGCCCCGTGCATATTGCAAACCCCTTCGGGTCAGTCCCGACTACCTTTCTTGCATTGGGGTCAGTCCCCTTCGGGTCAGTCCCGATTACTTTTCCTGCATTGGGGTCAGTCCCCTTCGGGTCAGTCCCGATTACTTTTCCTGCATTGGGGTCAGTCCCCTTCGGGTCAGTCTCGATTACTTTTCTTGCATTGGGGTCAAGCCCCGTCGGGTCAGTCCCGACTTTAATTGCCCGTTTCAGCTTTGTTCCGAACTCTACATGTTTATTGTGCACATCTCACCATATTCCCTCTTATTAGGTACAACATCCTACATATCCAAAACAAAAAGGAGAGGGCCATATAGGAAATTCCATTTTGATCATTGCTATCAAACTGGGGTGCTTTTGAAATCTTTGATTGCATCCTCTATTCGAGCAAGCAGTCAAAGAGGGGCAAGCTGTCAGCACCCCGTTTTGGCTCACCATTCCAAACAATGATATTAGCAATGACCCAAGCCACGACTTGAGCAGAATACAGAAAACGGCTCGGCAGAGCAAGAAATCACTATTCATCCTCAAGTTGGCAAAATTGAGCAAATGGCCCATGGACATGACAGAAGGACTCTAGGGGTCACCAAAGGGGAACAGAGCGACCAAAGAACTCAACAATGTCCAAAACCGGCGTTTTCAGTGTATTACACGGACGGCACTATTTTCCGATAGTTCGCTCGGCCGTCGGAAGATAGTGAATATTGGACTCCAAAAATCCACACCAGTGCCAAAAAGATGAAAAGTGTCCCCAAAGGCATTTTTCAAATCATCTGCTCTATACAGAACAATTTTCTGTATACAGACAACTTTTCAGTGGAAGTCCAAAAATGCCGGTTTCCTGGAGAAAAGTTAATTCCAAATATCAGACGCGGCCATGCCCCATCAACACACAGAGTATGAACAACGCTTCAGATTGTCTTTTGGAAGTCACACAGACACTTCAAATGACTTCCGAACGACAAAACAAGCATACCCCTCTTCAGAAGAGCATAGCCGGAGAAGGGTCTGATGGAATTACGGCAAACGAAGTTCATACCGCATTGCCCAGAAAACTCTAGCAGACATTCACAATTGGGCAAAACAAACAGCAAAACCCCTCGCGGTTTCCCGAGTAACCTCCGAAGAGCGGAAATGACCATTTTTAGTGGAAATCCATATCCGGAGGTCCTCTTTGGGGAAACTTAACTCCGAATGCTTACGTTACACAATGCTAGCCTTCTCAAGGCTCAATGTGGAATCGTCGGAATAAATCACACGACTCACCTAGACCTCCCGAGCAGCGCTTTAGAGGTCTCAGATACACTTTTCAAGTCCTTGGAGGTTTGATCTCGACAAACAGAGATTACAGTAATCTCCGGAGTGCCCAAGCAACTCAGAAATCATCTTGAGAAATCCAGTTTCGACCTCCTAAGACGTCTCCGGCCCCACGTTAGCATTACCGGCTTAAGGGATAATTGTTCACGTTGTCTGACAATTTATGTCAAAATGACCAACGTGAGATGCGGACACAAGATATGCTGTCAGAAGCGGACAACTTCGCCCTGGTCACTTGCAATGAGCAAAACCGGATTCCGAGCCTCGCACACATCCGGGACATTTCTCCATGAAAAATGTCAATCTCGGGCTCATTAACTCCGTTTTCTCGCGTATATCGACAATTCGACGTTCAATTCGAACCACGAACTTCGAATGCGCGACCAATCGAGACCCGAACTTTGGCCCGAACTTACCTCGCGACCCGTGGGACCCACGGCCAACTCAGTGCCGCCTCACCCATGCCCATTGCCCTCCATGTCTCTTGTCATCTTCTTCTTCAAGCCAAGAAGACAACTTGCATTTGTCTTCCTTTTGCAAAATATCTAAGTGTTTCAATTCAACACTCCAACTTCCCATCCAAGCCATCAATGCTCTTATCTCTTCTCCATTAATGCAATGGATGAGGATTGAGCTTGATATTTCCTTAAGAAATTCGGATTCCACTAATCCATGGCCCTAATTGCACTTTTCTTCACTAATCTTGCATTTAAGCTTTTCTATATATTGTCCAAATGTCATTAACTTAAGGGGACACCTTAAAAACACTCTCTCTCTAGCATTTCTCACTCTTCAAAAGCTCTCAAACTCCATAGCAAACCGCAGCAAGCTTCAGCCATTTCCAGCAAGCAAAACCAAGCAAAACCGGGCAAAGTCTTAAGTCGGAATCCATCCCGGCTTGAATCCAAACTTTACCAAACTTCATATCCCACATGTTTTCGAGCCCCTCTATCCATTTCAGAACTTAGATTTTAAGTTTGAAGCCTCTAAGCCATAGAACCAGCCTTGAACAAAATCTGGACAGATTTGGTCCTTCTCGGGTAAAAAATGTCAAACCGGGTTTCAAGCCTTTCCAAGTCGGTTTGAGCTACCAAAACCCATCAAACACCTCCCCACACAACCCTAGGGTGTCAAGAAGTCAAGAAATCCCAGAAAAACCCGTCGGTTTAACCCCAGGAAGAAGAAACAGCCCGACTGCCCAGTCGGGTCGAAATTTCTGACTGTTTGTGCGGTTTTCTTGCAGATCGGGTCGATCCGAGACTCTTTTCGGAAAACGACCACCACAGCCACCTCCAGAGGTGAGTTAGCAGTCAGGAGCCGTTGGCCTTGCTCAAAAATTCCATCGGGAGCCTCCGTGGCGACGTCCGACCCGACTTGTGCCAGTCGGGTCTGTCCAATATTTCAGCCGGGTCTGTTTGATGCCATTCGGGTCTGTTCAACGGAAAACAGCTCAAAACCGACCCATCAACGGTCCAACCCGACTCTTGAAGGTCCCATCCCGCATCTCGGGACTAGTTGGAGCTCTCGGGTGACCAGCGTTCGTCACCGAGCGTCACCGAGCGCAGCCAGCGCCCGTCACCGAGCGTCACCGAGCGTAGCCAGCGCCCGTCACCGAGCGTCACCGAGCGCAACCCTCGGGCGTCACCAACGTCCGTCACCGAGCGTCACCAGCGCCACCCGCACCCATCACCAGCACACCCGGGCCCGTCACCCGCGCACGCCCGTGCTCGTCATCCAGCGCCACCCGCGCCCATCACCAGCACACCCGCGCCCGTCACCCGCGCACGCCCGTGCTCGTCATCCAGCGCCACCCGCGCCCATCACCAGCACACCCGCGCCCGTCACCCGCGCACGCCCGTGCTCGTCATCCAGCGCCACCCGCGCCCATCACCAGCACACCCGCGCCCGTCACCCGCGCACGCCCGTGCTCGTCATCCAGCGCCACCCGCGCCCATCACGAGCACACCCGCGCCCGTCACCCGCGCACGCCCGTGCTCGTCATCCAGCGCCACCCGCGCCCATCACCAGCACACCCGCGCCCGTCACCCGCGCGCGCCCGTGCTCGTCATCCAGCGCCACCCGCGCCCATCACCGGCACACCCGCGCCCGTCACCCGCGCGCGCCCGTGCTCGTCATCCAGCGCCACCCGCGCCCATCACCGGCACACCCGTGCCGGTCACCCGCGCCCGCCCGTGCTCGTCATCCAGCGCCACCCGCGCCCATCACCAGCACACCCGTGCTCGTCACCCGCGCACGCCCGTGCTCGTCATCCAGCGCCACCCGCGCCCTTCACCAGCACACCCGTGCTCGTCACCCGCGCACTCCCGTGCTCATCATCCAGCGCCACCCGCGCCCGTCACCCGCGCACGCCCGTGCTCGTCATCCAGCGCCACCCGCGCCCATCACCAGCACACCCGGGCCCGTCACCCGCGCACGCCCGTGCTCGTCATCCAGCGCCACCCGCGCCCATCACCAGCACACCCGCGCCCGTCACCCGCGCACGCCCGTGCTCGTCATCCAGCGCCACCCGCGCCCATCACCAGCACACCCGCGCCCGTCACCCGCGCACCCCGGTGCTCGTCATCCAGCGCCACCCGCGCCCACCAGCACACCCTCCGGTCACCCACCCGCGCACCCCGCGCCCGTCACCAGCGCACGCGCCGCGCCCTCACCAGCGCACGCGCACGCCCGCGCCCGTCACCGCGCACGCCCGCGCCCGTCACCCGCACCCTGTCCCGCGCCGCCATCCGCCACGCCACGCCCGCCCGTCACCCGCGCACGTCCTTGCCCAACACCAGCGCTTGTCAGTGCCCACCAACGCCCGTGCACGTCCACCCTTGCGCCCGAATACCCTTTTAAGGGTTCCACCGAGTCACCCGACTCTCAAACACTTCCCCGACTCTTTCCTCGTATTCCGAGGCTAGGTAAAACACTTCTGACTTAGAGGAGTTAGGACTTTTTATATTTTTGCATGGCTATGGAGTATTATGGTGTTTCATGCATGTTTCATTTGCAAGATTTAATTTTTATGCAATTTTATGTTATATTATGCATGTACACTATCTTATGACTTGCTACCATGTCGGAAAAGAGCTTGGATCATCATAAAGAAGACTATCCCAACCCGATTATGGCACATTAATTCTCGACCAACTCTCTAAAGGAGAGGGTTGAGACTTAAATTGCTCTTTTCGGGTTAAGATCGGTCTCCTTAGCCTATTCAAGTTAATTTCCGAGTTTGTTTTATCATTATTGCATGCATGAAGCCGGTGTTATTTTATCCTTTTCCTTAGTTAACACGTTTGTGAATGTTTGTATGTTTGAATGAGCTAAACAAATCGTGATAACGCCGGCTTTTGTTAAAAAAGAGCGCTATTCATCACGGTCGATGTTTGAGCATGCGAGAAATAATTAAACCACGATTAGGAAATCGTTCGTGACTCGGATAGAGCCATGAGAACCTTCGGCCACCCTTCACAAGATGAAGCCGAGGGCTTCTTGGCCTTCCTTGAGTCAAGAATGAATTCCTTATCTCAAGTTTAATTTGTTGATCGGATGATGTGAAGTTTTACTTCAATGTCTTTACGATTCCCATATTAAAATATCATGTAAAGACTCTTTTAAACAAAGCATGCATGGATTCGAGTATCGATGACTCATTCGGGTCCATTTGGTTATGAGGATAGTTTCGGTTATTGGACCAAATTATTCTCGATCCTTATGGAATCGTCTTGGTCGTCGAGTCGCGAATCGTTTTCACAATTAATGCATTCGGCACAACCCTTAAGCATTAATTCCACAAACGGGTTAATCGGGACGCTCACACGATTAAACTCACTTCATACTGATGAAGTTTACACGAATTGGACATTAACTGATAACTCGCGTCGACGAGTCGTCAAAGGATGTTGGTGCCCTTTTTAAACTTATCAATTTCAAAACCCGAAACGCGCGGTCCGACGTGGCATGGACGTCTAAAAAGGGCTTTTGTGTCTCAACTTGAGTTTTCACTTGATTCCAGGTAACTCATGTCAAGATACGGAAGATCTTTCTGGATCACTTCCGGACAGATCAACCGATTCTTTGGCTTTTTCAGGGTTCTTGCACAACCCTGGATGATCCAGGGAATCGGTCGACACCGGCTACAGGCCGAGGTGGCCCGCACTGTGATGTTTCCCCTTTTTTCTGAAAACCATTTTCAAATAAAGGGCAAAATCATCTTTTCACAACCCCGCGACATCTTTAGGGTTAGCATAATAGAAACACTACAGTACGGGATAAGAACGGGCTACCTGTTCAGGTGCAGGTTCATCTGCATAGCCTTTTCTTATCTAACTGATGAGTTTCTGCTATCCTAACATAGACTCGGGTAACTAGAACAGTTGATCCTTGTCAGAAAACCTGTGAAATGCTGATTAACCTTTCACTCGACCTAACCAAACACTAGATAATGGTTAGGAGGAATTCTAGATTCCAAATCTAGAGTCAAAACACGAGTTTGGTTAATTCAGTGGTAATTCAGTGTCACAATACAGAACAACTGTAAAAGCGATTCACACACCTGAGATTTGACTCTCTTTGTCAAGTTCTCAAAACAAAGCCGAATGCTGAAACATTGGCATATGTTTGATTGCTTAGCATATGGCATTTGCTTGCAAAAACACCCCTGGGTTAATAATCTGTTAATTCACGTAAACAAGACAATAACAAACACTTTGTCTGTTATTAACCTGTTGCTTGTTATCTTTCTGCACCTGTTTGCCATGCGGGTCGGGCCTGACCCCTAGGCCGAATAATATTAGGGTTCAACGCCCTAATCATCGAGCACAGGGTCCAACACCCTAATCAACACTCACAGGGTCCAACGCCCTATTCAGTGAGAGCGTTCATTGAATTTCAGTTTTTCGGTCTTTTCCCTAAACTCACGGTGAGTTAGAGTGGAATAATAACCGAACGCGAAACGACTGGAATTCGACCCTTTTGCAATTTGTATTTATTGTTTTTGAGAGCATTGTAAGGATTCTATTTGGTGCATTTATTCTGTAAGAATTCCAGTCGGTGAGCGAACGGTCCGAGAGTCGAATTAATCGAATCGGTCTAATGCTTGCCCAGACACAAGTGAATCCAAGATATCGCGGTTCTGGTTCACGCAGGGATTCAACCTCCATGGTTCGATGAACTGTAATGCAAGATTGTGAACCAATTCCCCGACATATAGATTTACTTCTCTCCCGACTTCTCAACCGACATCGTTTGGTTCATCGAATATCCGGTGTCAAAACGTGCGAGCCGAGTGCAGCTGAATTCGCGGTAAATAATAAAACATGCAAGCCTAGCAAACCAGAGTACCGAAAGGGCGTGCGGGATATAGGCCCGCACGTAACATGAACCCCCGAACACGGATTTTCCGGTTCCGCACAGATCAATGCCTTAACAACAAACTAGGTGTTCCATACCCCTAGACCCAGGGTAACTTATCCGCCCTCGACCTTCGGGTCGTAAAATGATAAGTGGCGACTCCTTCTCTCACGCGTGTCCGACGCGCGTCCCCGCGGGAAGGTGGACGTTCCGACCAAGCCGCGCGATCCAAAAGCGCGCGATGCGGGCCCCGACGAGAGTCCACATTCGGGTCCGTACACGCGTAACAGGTCCAATTAGAACTCTAACTGGATCCCTTGAAGTCGAGCTACGATTTACATTATTCCTCTCCTCTTGAAAAGGATTTGTCCTCAAATCATCACCTACATCAATAGGAAGCAAATCAGCAACATTAAAAGTAGCACTTACATTGTACTCACCAGGTAAGTCTAGATTGTAAGCATTGTCGTTGATGCGCTCTCGGAAGTAATTTGGAACGTTTTTGCGTCGAAAATCTCTCTTTCCTCATATGCAACCAAACCCAATTTCCAGATTCGAAAATCAGCTTATGACGCCTCTTGTTGGCATGTTTTGCATACTGCTCCGTTCTTCGCTCAATATTAAGTCTTGCTTTCTCATGAATCTGCTTGACAAATTCAGCTTTCTTTTTACCATCTAAATTAACATGCTCAGTCAAAGGTAAAGGAGATAAATCCAATGGAGTTAAAGGATTAAATCCATAAACAACTTCAAATGGTAAAATTTAATAGCAGAATGAACATATCTGTTATAAGCAAACTCAACATGTGGTAAACACTTTTCCCATGTTTTGATGTTCTTTTTTATAATTGCCCTCAACAAAGTAGACAAAGTCCTATTTACTACTCCCGTTTGTCCATCAGTTTGTGGGTGACAAGTAGTAGAAAACAACAACTTAGTACCTAACTTACACCACAAAGTCTTCCAAAAATAGCTCAAGAACTTAGCATCTCTATCTGAAACAATTGTTCTAGGCATGCCATGTAACCTCACAATCTCCCTAAAGAACAAATCAGCAACATGCGAAGCGTTATCCGTTTTGTGACATGGAATAAAGTGTGCCATCTTATAAAATCTATCCACAACCACAAAAATTGAATTTCTCTCACGTTTAGTCCTAGGTAATCATAACACAAAATTCATTGAAATTTCAATCCAAGGCTCACTAGGAATTGGTAAAGGAGTATACAAACCGTTAGGCTGCACTCTGGATTTAGCTTGCCTACATGTAATGCATCTGCCACAAATTCTCTCAACATCTCTTTTCATATGTGGCCAATATAAGTGTTTTTACAAAATAGATAAAGTCTTTGCAACTCCAAAATGTCCCATTAATCCCCCACCATGAGATTCATGCACTAATAACTCCCTCAAGGAACAATTAGGGTGAGTTTGGATTTTAAATTTTTTTTAACTCAACTCAACTCAACTCCACTTATCTTCAATTCAACAACACAATTATTACTTAATCATTACTTTATCTCAACTATTCATTACTTTTCACACTTTTTCTCATAATTCAACAACACGATCATTACTTAATTATTACTTTATCTCAACTATTTATTACTTTTTCACACGTTTTCTTATAATTCAACAATACAATCATTACAAACTAATAAAAACCAAAACTCAACTCATCTCAACTCTAAATCCAAACACATTCTTAGGCACCCAAACTTATTTTCTCGAAATAGGAACCCATCATGCCTAAAGAGCTTACCACAAGGTGTTTCCTCACAAGCCCGATATTCCTCACAAAATTCATGGTCATCAGCATATAAAATTTTAATGTGCTCAAAACTAAGCAATTTTGCATCAAGTGTAGAGAGTAATGCATACCCGCGAGAAAGTGCATCGATGATCACATTCTCCTTACCTTGCTTATACCGAATGATGTATGGAAACATCTCAATGAACTCCACCCATCGGGCATGTCTTTTGTGTAGCTTGTGTTGGCCCTTCAAGTGTTTCAAGGACTCATGATCGGTGTGAATCACGAACTCCTTAGGCCATAGGTAGTGTTGCCACATCTCTAAAGTTCGAACCAGGGCATATAACTCATTATCATAAGTTGGGTAGTTTAATGCTGCCTCGCTTAATTTTTCGCTGAAGTAAGTAATTGGTCGTCCTTCCTGCGTAAGAACTGCACCTATACCAATACCTGAAGCATCACATTCAATCTCAAACGTTTTTGAAAAGTTAAGTAAAGACTGTACGGACCCGAATGTGGACTCTCGTCGGGGCCCGCATTGTGCGCTTTTGGATCGCGCGGCTTGGTGGGTGTCCACCTTCCCGTGGGGACGCGCGTCGGACACGCGTGAGAGAAGGAGTCGCCACTTATCATTTTACGACCCAAAGGTCGAGGGCGGATAAGTTACCCTGGGTCTAGGGGTATGGAACACCTAGTTTGTCGTTAAGGCATTGATCTGTGCGGAACCGGAAAATCCGTGTTCGGGGGTTCATGTTACGTGCGGGCCTACATCCCGCACGCCCTTTCGGTACTCTGGTTTGCTAGGCTTGCATATTTTATGATTTACCGCGTGAATTAAGCTGCACTCAGCTCGCACGTTTTGACACCGGAGATTCGATGAACCAAACGATGTCGGTTGAGAAGCCGAGAGAGAAGTAAACCCGTATGTCGGGGAGTTGGTTCCCAATCTTGTGTTACAGTTCATCGAACCATGGAGGTTGAATCCCTGCGTGAACCAAAACCGCGAGTTCTTGGATTTACTTGTATCTGAGCAAGCATTAGACCGATTCGATTAATTCGACTCTCGGACCGTTCGCTTACCGACTGGAATTCTTACAGAATAAATGTACAAAATAAAATCCTTACAATGCTCTCGAAAACAATAAATACAAATTACAAAAGGGTCGAATTCCAGTCATTTCGCGTTCGGTTATTATTCCACTCTAACTCACCGTGAGTTTAGGGAAAAGACCGAAGAACTGAAATTCAATGGACGCTCTCACTGAATAGGGCGTTGGACCCTGTGAGTGTTGATTAGGGCATTGGACCCTGTGATCGATTATTAGGGTGTTGAACCCTAATATTATTCGGCCTAGGGATCAGGCTCGACTCGCATGGCAAATAGGTGCGGAAAGATAACACGCAACATGTTAATAACAGACAAGGTGTTTGTTATTATCGAGTGTACGTGTTTTAACAAGTTGTTAATCCGGGGTATTTTGGCATGCAAATCCTACCCTAGACAAACAAGCACGTGCCAACGTTTTAGCATTCGGCTTTGTTTTGAGAACTTGACAAAGAGAGTCAAATCTCGTGTGTGTGGATTGCTTTTACAGTTGTTCTATATTGTGATACTGAATTTCCACTGAATTAGCCAAACTCATGTTTTGACTCTAGATTTGGAATCTAGAATTCCTCCTAACCATTATCTAGTATTTGGTTAGGTTGAGTGAAAGGTTAATCAGCATTTTGCATGTTTTCTGACAGAGATAACTGTTCTAGTTACCCGAGTCTATGTTAGGATGATAGAAACTCATCAGTTAGATAAGAAAGGCTATGCAGATGAACCTGCACCTGAACAGGTAGCCCATTCTTATCCCGTACTGTAGTGTTTCTGTCATGCTAACCCTAAGGATGTCGCTGAATTGTGAAAAGACGATTTTGCCCTTTATTTGAAAATTGTTTTCAGAAAAGGGGAAACATCGTAGTGCGGGCCACCTTGGCCTATAGCCGGTGTCAACCAAATCCCTGGATCGTCCAGGGTTGTGCAAGAACCCCGGAAAAGCCAAGGAACCGGTCGATCTGCCCGGAAGTGATCTAGAAAGATCTTCTGTATCGTGACCTAAGCTACCTGGAATCAGGTAAAAAACTCAAGTTGAGACACAGAAGCCCTTTTTAGACGTCCATGCTACATCGGACCGCGCGTTTCGGGTTTTGAAATTGATAAGTTTGAAAAGGGCACCAACGTCCTTTGACGACTCGTCGACGCGAGTTATCAGTTAATGTCCAATTCGGGTAAACTTTATCAGTGTAAAGTGGGTTTAATCATGTGAGCGTCCCGATTAACCCGTTTGTGGAATTAATGCTTAAGGGTTATAGCCGAATGCATTAATTAGGAAAACGATTCGTGATTCGACGACCAAAATGAATCCATAACGATCAAGGATAATTCAGTTGAATAACCGACAATATCCTTATAACTGAATGGATCTAAATGAGTCCTCGATACATGAATCCATGCACGTTAATTTTAAAAGAGTCTTTACATGATATTTTAACATAGGAATCGTAAAGACATTGAAGTAAAAATTCACACCATACGATAAACGAATTAAACTTGAGATAAGGAACTCATTCTTGACCCAAGGAAGGCCAAGAAGCCCTCGGCTTCATCTTATGAAAGGTGGCCGAAGGTTCTCATGGCTCTATCCGAGTCACAAATGATTTCCTAATCGTGGTTTAATCATTTTTTCGCATGCTCAAACATCAACCGTGATAAATAACACTCCTTTTTAACAAAAGCCGGCGTTATCACGATTTGTTTAGCTCATTTAAACATACAAACATTCACAAACGTTTTAATTAAGGAAAGGATAAAATAACACCGGCTTCATGCGTGCAATAATGATAAAACAAGCTCGGAAACTAACTTGGATCGGCTAAGGAGACCGATCTTAACCCGGAAAGAGCAATTTAAGTCTCAACCCTCTCATTTAGAGAGTTGGCCGAGAATTAATTTGCCATAGTCGGGTCGGGATAGTCTTCTTTACGACAATCCAAGCCCTTTTCCGACATGGTAGCAAGTCATAAGATAGTGCACATGCATAATATAACATAAAATTGCATGAAAATTGAATCTTGCAAGTGAAACATGCATGAACACCATAATACTCCATAGCCATGCAAAAATATAAAAAGCCCTAACTCCTCTAAGTCGACAATGTTTTACCTAGCCTCGGAATACAAGGAAAGAGTCGGGGAAGTGTTTGAGAGTTGGGTGACTCGGTGGAACCCTTAAAAGGGTATTCGGGTGCAAGGGTGGACGTGCGCGGGCGTGGTCAAGCACGGTGACGGGCGCTGGACACGATGATGGGCGCTGGTGGGTGCGGCGATAGGCACGAGCGTGCTGGATGACGGGCGCTGGTGGCGCTCGGTGACTGGCACGGGCGACGGGCACGGGCGTGGTCAAGCACGGTGACGGGCGCCGGGCACGATGATGGGCGCTGGTGGGCGCGGCGACAGGCACGAGCGTGCTGGATGACGGGCGCTGGTGGCGCTCGGTGACTGGCACGGGCGACGGGCACGGGCGTGGTCAAGCACGGTGACGGGCGCTGGGCACGATGATGGGCGCTGGTGGGCGCGGCGACAGGCAAAAGCGTGCTGGATGACGGGCGCTGGTGGCGCTCGGTGACGGGCACGGGCGTGCTGGAGGACGGGCACGGGCGCGCTGGATGACGGGTGCTGGTGGCGCTGGTGACGGGCGCGGGTGTGCTAGGTGACGGGCACGGGCGTGCCGGATGACGGTCACGAGTGTGCTAGGTGACGGGCACGGGCGTGCTGGATGACGGGCCCGGGTGCTAGGTGACGGGCACGAGCGTGCGCCTAAGCAAACGCGGCTTGGGAGTGTCCACCTTCCCGGGGACGCACGACGGACGCACGTGAGAAGGAGTCGCCACTTGCCATTTTACGACCCGAAGGTCGAGGGCCGGCAAGTTACCCGGGTCTAGGGGTACGGGGTACACCTAAATGCTAAGGCAATGGTCGTACGGAACCGGAAATTCCGAATTCGGGGGTTCTATTACATGCGGGCCTATATCCCGCACGCTCTTTCGGCACTCTAGCTTGCTAGGCTTGCCATTTTGTTTATTTACCGCGTGATTTAGAGTTGCGCTCGACTCGCCCGTTTTGACACCGTAAAGTCGATGGATTGATCAAGTTGGGCCAAGAATCCGAAAGATGAGTAGGCTTGTGTGTCGAGGAATCGGTCCACTATCTCAACGTTACAATTCATCGAACCGTGATGGTCGATTCCCTACGCGAACCGAAACCGCGAGTATTCGAGCTTACTCATCTCTTGGTAATAATAGACCGACTTGACCGGTTCGACACTCGGACCTCTCGCTCGCCGATCGGGGATCCTTACAAGTGACCGAGTGAATATACAAATAAAATCCTCACAATGTTCTCTCGAATAATTACAAAGTGTAACTGAATAAGTAAATGGATCCCGATCGGTTTGCATTGGGCCAATATTCCACTTCGGCTCACCGTGTGTTTTGAATAACCGATAAACAAATTAAGGCAACGCGGGCTCAAGGAGCCGAGGGTCGGGTCCGATCGTTCCAACCGTTCGCAAGAGAACCGGTCGATTCCCACTGTAACCGTTGGACCGATCGAGCTCCCGGGTGATATCTAAACCCGTTTCACGCATCCAATCCAAATTGCCTTCCACATAGGCCATATTTGGAGTATGACGGTGAATCGAGGCTAGATCCCATTCCGCACTCGGGTTGCACGCGCTTAGTGAATTAGGAGACGTTGGACCTCGTGTTCGATGGTTTGGGGCGTTGGATCCCGTGCAACACGTAACCTATGGGCTCGGACTCGAACTGCAACAAATCAGCAAAAGGAAATGGAAAACAGAAGAAAACTGATAAAACTGATGGAAAACAGATAACAACTGACAAACGTAGGTGAATACAGACAAGTTGTGTATTAAGTCGAATGTACGTGATTTAATCAGTTATCGACCGGGGTTGTTTTGCAAACAATGTGTCTAGCCTAGGCAAACATAGATGGTGAGCTAGAATATGGTTCTAAGCCGATTACATGTGTGAATTTGTTTTAGAGCTTTTATTCGGTTAAGTGTCACTATGGTTTCACTGACTTAACCAAACTTGTGTTTTGACTCTAGATTGGAACCTAGCATTCCACCTATCAATTATCTAATGTTCGTTTAAGTCGAGTGCATGATTAATCCGGTTTTTCGTGTTTCGTAAATGAAATGAAATGTTCACCACCGAATCTACGGTAGAAAGATAGAAACACCGAAAGTGAACGGAATGGGCCGTGTGAATGAAACTCGCACCCGAACGGGTTGCCCTTTCCCACCCATAGATCGAGGTGTTTCCAACTCCCTAACGCCTAGGGTATCGGTGAATCACGGAATGACGATTATGCCCTTGGATAAAATTGCGATGTCCGTATGTAAATTGGAGATCACGTCACACGAAGAAATCTAAGGAGGACTCACGCGTCTTGACTCGAGCCGCCTCAAATCGGGCCCGGACTCGAGTCATAGCACGCGAGTACTCGTTAGACATCAATTATATTCGTGTTACGTGTCTCGGTGTTTTGAAATTGTGATCTTTTAAGGAAAAAGGGCATTCCCGCCGTTCCGTGAACCATCGATGCGTTTACGAATTAAGGATCGATTAACCCAATTATTTAGTCCAAGTGATTTAATTAATCGAGTGGCACGTCCCGTTTCCCGTTTGTGAAGTGGTTTAATGATTGAGACCTCAAACCTCAATTGTTATGGATCAATGAAATGATTGTTCGATATTAACGTATCTAGCATACGAATTAACATTAAACCAACGATTAAATGAAAATTGTGATTACAATCAATTCCAAGAATCAGTTTTGACCGTTTCTTGCATGCATAAAACATCAAACAGGATGACAACGTGCATTTTTTACATAGCCGGTGCCGCCATGATCTTAGGAACGCAATTAAACATACAAACAAGCACAAGCACGACATTTAGAGGAGTCGATAAAACGACACCGACTCATGGGAAGCAAAAAATGTAAAAACTCGGGAAATGACTTGAGTCGGGAAAAGGAGGCCCATCCATGGCCCGAGGAAGCCAAGAGGGGCTCTCGGCCACCTCCCTTGGGGCGAGGCCGAGAGGCTCCCTTGGTTCGCCCGAGCCAACGATGTCTCCTCGACTCCGATTCAAGCTATTTCCCGACATGCTAGCACTATAAACGATGAAGACATGCATAATACGATGTAAAAACACATAAAAACATAAACTTGCATGTGAATCGGTCATGGACCGCCTTATCGCCCCACAAACACAAAGAAAACGTAAAATTCCTAACTTCTCTGAGTCGGGAGTGATTATACCTAGCCCCGGGATGCGGGAAAGAGTCGGAGAAGTGGCAAAGGGAGTCGGGAGACTCGGCTGGAACGAACAGACCCGAATCAGTGAAGTCGGGTCGACGGCAGACCCGACTGGCAGTCCGGCTTGTCGGGGCTGTACCGGTTGATCGGGATGGAATTTTCGTGCGGGGCCAGTTGCATTGGATTCCCAAGAGACCAAGGATCGCGTCTGCAGTGGTTTCGGGAGGAGAGCACGCGTAGATTTTCCGGAAATCAAAAACGAAGTAGGGTCAGTAACAAAAAGACAGACCCAGTCGGGTCAAAACAGACCCGACTGGCACGCGATGAAGAAATGGGTCCATAGGAGGCTCCCGGTGGTCTTTTGATGCGAGGTCGGTGGCATTGGACTCCTAACTGATTGAGGATCATGCCTGCGGTGGTTTCATAAGGATTGGACATGTAGATTTTATGGAAATAAAAAACAAAGTCGGGTTAGCTAGCAGAAAACAGAACCAACTGGGCGGAACTGACCCGACTGGGCAGATCGGAAAGAAATGGCTGTCCCGGAGGCTCCCGGTGGTATTTTGCTGCAAGGTTTGTGGCATTGGACTCCTAACTGACTGAGGATCACGGTGATAGGTGGCTCGTAGCGAGATTCAACCCGAGCTGACCTGTGCGTCCCTGCAAAGTTCGGGTTAGAAAAGACGACCAGAGGAAAAAAAAACCTGACTGGCACCCGATGAAGAAACGACTCTTCGGGAGGCTCCCGGTGGTCTTTTGGTGCGAGATCGGTGGCATTGGACTCCTAACTGAGTGAGGATCATACCTGCAGTGGTTTCATGAGGATTAGACATGTCTATTTGCCTGAAAGATGCAAAGAAAACCGGTAAAAAACTGGAAAAATCTGTGAAGGGAGAAAGGAGAGAAAAGGCGGTGGTGCACGGTTGAACGGCTCTCGGCACGCGACCACCTTGTCACGAGGAAGAGTGAGGGTTGTGAGGAACCCTTATGAAGTGATGACACGACTCGCCATGGTCGTGGGAAGAAATGGCGTGCCAAGGATCCCGGGGTGGCCGTGGAAACCCGTTTCTGCACTGTTTCTGCTACCTGCTGAAACGGTGTGTTAGAGGCTTCAAATGCTAAAACTAGGTTCGGAAATGGATTTAGAAGGTCGAAAACATGTGGGGTAAGAAGTTTGGTCAAGGCTCGAGCAAAGTTGGGGGGCGGGACTCGCCTAGGAACCGGGAAAGTACCTAGAGGCCCGATTCTGAAATGTTCTAGATCTGCATGCTGGGAGCTTCAGATGCTGAAACTAACACCGAAAATGGACTCGGGAGGTCGAATACATGTGGGATATGAAGTTTGGTCAAGTTTGGTTCGGGTTGGGTGGCGGTCGCCGGAAAACGGTTGAGTTTTCCGGCAATTATGCCTTGGTTTGGGGCTGAGGGGAGGCTGGACGAATTGCTGAAATGTGCTGAAGTTGAGAGGGCTTGGAGAGGGTTTCCTAGAGTGAGAAAGCTAGAGAGATGATGGAAGTTGAGTTGTCATTAAGTTAATGACCCAATGGACTTTTAAATGCAAGCTTAATGACAAGATTGAGTGAAGTTAAGTGTAATTAAATGGTGCTTAGGGCATCCGAATTTCTTAAGAGGGATTAAGGAGGGGAAGTTGTCTTGAAAAGTTGATGGGAGGTGATGGATGGAAGAAGGGAAGTGATGGGTGTAAGAAGATATTTTGAAAATGTGTGGTGGAGGCTCATTTGGCTTGCTTCTAGAGAGGAGTCATGGCTTGTGGCTTCGCTTGGCTCGGCTTGGCTTGGCTAGCTCAAGGGTCCCACTTAACTGGGAGAAAAGCCGGAAGAAGCTCGAGGCTCGATTGGTTGCGCGTTCGATTTTCGTGGTTCACTTGAACGACGAATTATCGATGTGCTCGCGAATACGGTTTTAATGAGTCTAATATTGACATGTTTCTTGAAAGCAATTGCTCGGGTGACTCGGGGACTCGAAAGCCGGTTTTGCTCCGTTTGGATGATCGGAGCGAAGTTGTCCGCTTCTGACGCCTATTTGCACTTCTGCGTGTTGTAAGGCTCGCACCGGTGTATTTTTCGCATTGAGCGAAACGGTTTACTCGCCGACCCCGGTTGGGGATCGATAACCGTAGATGACCTTGGAATCCGCGAATGGGGCTTTCTCAGTGTTTCCCAAGTGTTCTGATGTGTTCGGAGACCACTGTGATCTCCGTTTGTCAAAAATGAGTCCCGAAGGCTTGTCGGGAAGCGTTCGTGACCCTTGAAACGTCACTCGGGAGATCGGTATGATTTGCTTGGTCCGAACCGAAATGATTTCCTAGCCCCTGGGGGTTATTAGGAGTGGGTGGTGCAAAGCTCGGACGTCAACATTTTCCCAAATGAGCTCTGAGCACAAGATTCCCCGTGAAAGGGGCCCTTTTGTTACTGGAATGGTACTCGGGAAACCTGGATGGATTATGCAATGCGATCGGGACTTATCTCCCAAGCCCTTGAGGTCCCTGGGATTGATTGGTGCAAATTTCGTGCACTGGCGATTTGTTAAAACGGTTTCCGGCTATATTTTTCTGTAGAAAATGACCCTTTTTTCTCGGGTCGGGATCCACTCGGGAGACCAAGATGAACCCCGAAACGCAGTCTGAATCCTGTTCCATGATCCTGGTGGTCCTTGGGTGTGTGCAGGCTTGTTTCCGGGTGCCGTTTATCTGTTCGTAAATCGAGCCTCTCGGGAGCTCTGTCAGAAAAGGTGTCCGTGAAAGATCGGGGTATCTCGGCTCATGTGGTTTGCCCCGGAAATGCGTCCGGACGTGTCATTGGTCACTTTGGCACTGAGAGGAATTTTTGGAGTCCCATATTGGGTACCTTTCGGTGCTTCGGTGACTCAATGATGAATAGTGCCACAGTGCCAGCCCCGTCGTTTTCGGGGTTCTTTGTCTGTTTGTTCATTTTGATGGCTTTCCTCCGCTTTTCTCAGTGGCCTAGCTCTTTCTCCTATTGCTCGTGACCCCGTGCCCGCCTATTTGCCTCTGATTGCCGGGTGATGAATAATGTCCCGGGCTTCGATCGGGAACCCTCGTGTGGGAAGCCGGTGGGCCAAAATGGGGTGCTGACAGCTTGCCCCTCTTTGGTTGCATGCTCGGTTAGAGGATGTAGCCAAAGATCATGAGAGGCACCCTTTTGGTCCCGGCGACCGCTTCTGTCGTCATTCTCTATAATAGTTTGTTCCCTCGTGTTGGATACTCAGGGGGGATGTGCAAAGATGCCCGAACCTGTCGTAGGGTAACCACCTGATTAAGAAGCGAACATTATGAAATGCAAGTGAGGGGTCTAAGCCCGCATGACAGCATGTGCAGGGCCAAGGCCCGTGGAAAACAGTAAAGTTACTAGGCCGAAGCCCGTGGAAAGCAGTAAAGTGGACGCGAAGTCCGGAAAGCAATAAAGTTACTAGGCCGAAGCCCGTGGAAAGCAGTAAAGTTACTAGGCCGAAGCCCGTGGAAAGCAGTAAAGTGGACGCTAAGTCCATGGACGCGAAGTCCGAAAAGCAATAAAGTTACTAGGCCGAAGCCCGTGGAAAGCAGTAAAGTTACTAGGCCGAAGCCCGTGGAAAGCAGTAAAGTGGACGCGAAGTCCATGGACGCGAAGTCCGGAAAGCAGTAAAGTTACTAGGCCGAAGCCCGTGGAAAGCAGTAAAGTGGACGCGAAGTCCGGAAAGCAATAAAGTTACTAAGCCGAAGCCCGTGGAAAGCAGTAAAGTGGACGCGAAGTCCATGGACGCGAAGTCCGGAAAGCAATAAAGTTACTAGGCCGAAACCCGTGGAAAGCAGTAAAGTTACTAGGCCGAAGCCCGTGGAAAGCAGTAAAGTGGACGCGAAGTCCGGAAAGCAATAAAGTTACTAGGCCGAAGCCCGTGGAAAGCAGTAAAGTTACTAGGCCGAAGCCCGTGGAAAGTAGTAAAGTGGACGCGAAGTCCATGGACGCGAAGTCCGGAAAGCAGTAAAGTTACTAGGCCGAAGCCCGTGGAAAGCAGTAAAGTGGACGCGAAGTCCGGAAAGCAATAAAGTTACTAGGCCGAAGCCCGTGGAAAGCAGTAAAGTTACTAGGCCGAAGGTCGTGAAAAGCAGTAAAGCGGACGCGAAGTCCGGAAAGCAATAAAGTTACTAGGCCGAAGCCCGTGGAAAGCAGTAAAGTTACTAGGCCGAAGCCTGTGGAAAGCAGTAAAGTGAACGTGAAGTCCGGAAAGCAGTAAAGTTACTAGGCCGAAGCCCGTGGAAAGCAGTAAAGTGGACGCGAAGTCCATAGACGCGAAGTCCGGAAAGCAATAAAGTTACTAGGCCGAAGCCCGTGGAAAGCAGTAAAGTTACTAGGCCGAAGCCCGTGGAAAGCAGTAAAGTGGACGCGAAGTCCATGGACGCGAAGTCCGGAAAGCAGTAAAGTTACTAGGCCGAAACCCGTGGAAAACAGTAAAGTGGACGCGAAGTCCGGAAAGCAGTAAAGTTACTAGGCCGAAGCCCGTGGAAAGCAGTAAGTGGACGCGAAGTCCGGAAAGCAATAAAGTTACTAGGCCGAAGCCCGTGGAAAGCAGTAAAGTGAACGATATGCAATGGGGAGTAGAGGCGGGGATCCGCGTTAGGTGATGTGCCGGAGGTGTTGGCAGAGGCAGATTGTCCCGCCCCGAGTCGAGCTTGTTATTTGTCATTCCCTCGAACTAGGGCCAAGAGGATTCTTTGTCATGTCCTCCGTTTGGTTCAAAACCCCGATCTGTCGCGCAAGCCAATCGTGCATTCGTCAAGAAGGAGATGCCCTTTGGGGTTCCATGCGTATCTGCAGAGAAGAGCATAACTCTTCATTAGCCATGTGGACAGTGGTGCGCGCCAAGTGTACAGGGCTGATGCTGTCCCAAAGGTGTTGATCTGCTGTAGATTGGCGTTGCTGCTGCGATAAAGTTGCTTCGTCGATACTTTGCCCTTGGGGTGGCGGTTTGTTTGATCTGCCGGAAGCCGGCTTTGCTGCTGGGGCGGTTAGTCGTTGCTTTGCCGGATGTCAGCTCTGTCACAGTGGCGATTGTAGTTCGCTAGGGATGCCCGGTCGTGCGATGAGGGACTCGGACTCTGGGGTAGAGTGCCTACGTATCCCGAGGAGTCAGGAATCAGAGTCTGCCGTAGTTCCCGCGTTTGTTGTACTTGTGATCCTGACATCATTAGTAAGTCATGGGGGTTATTAACAACGTGTAAGCGCGGATAAAAAGATGTCTTTGAGACGCACGCTCTTCAGTTTCGGGTCGCCTGAGCGACCCGCAAAGAGTTTTTGTTTTAGCGATGCGAATGGGATCCCGCTTTCAGAGGCCTCGATGCAAGGCCTCCGGGGCTCCTGTTGGCCTTACATGGGCATATCGAGACGTTCTCAAAGGTGCCCAAGTGGCTCTATCGGTTGTTCGACGCACCTGTGAACTTAGGACCCTTCTCATCAGGGTACCGTAGGGCGGCTGCATTTGTAACCCGCATGCGGAATTTTGTTCAAATTTGGTCAGACCTCGGTCTAGTCATTTCCAGAGTGTTATGACTAGACTCCCGGAAAGAAATGTCTAGGATTTTGGCTTTGCGGTAGCCGATTGAAGGGTGGCCGTGACCCGTTAGAGTTATGTGAATGACAAAGGAAAAAGAGAAAGCTTGGGGAGCACGTTGCCCTAGGCTAAAAGGATACACGGGTTCACGTCTGCAGTGAGATGTACCCCCTTCTCTTCCGCCCTTCGGTTGGTGTTGGCTGTCTTGAACTGTTTGGATTGCGTGCTTGGTAGTCCGCTATGCTTGAAGAAGAATCCGTCTTGGACGGTTGAGTTCGATAGGAGAGCCGATCGGGGATCGTGTTGGAGTAGATAACCTGGCCATTTCCCTTGGGGATCCCTGGTCCGCGCAGTGTGCAAAGGCCCAGGGGACTATTTTGTTTATCTCTCATTTTACTCTCCTTTTGCTACGGTCACCCGCCTCGGGGCCGTACCTCTCAACCTAAAGGGGATGAACTCTCCTTTTGCCACGACCGCCCGCCTCGGGATTATCAGTCGTGCCTCTCTTTTGCCCTAACTTTTGCCTAGATCGCCCCATGGGGTTTTCAACCTAGCAGGCTCGATTCTTTTGTCTCTCGAGTTTGCAAGGGCGAAGGTTTCGAATAATTCGACCTCCGAGTGCGTTACATTCTGTCTCCGTCGAGGAGTTACGACTGCTGCTTCCCTTTTTGTCGGGATTCATTCATTTCTTTTGGATTGGGGGTGCCGGTGCTTTTGGTGAACCTCGGCATTGCCCCATTTTTTGTTGGCGGGTTTTTCCGCTTCTTTTCTCTCTCTCTTCTCTTCTTTGTTGGCGGGTTTTTCCCACGTCTTTTCACTCTGTTTTTTTCTTGCAGCTGGGGTCTGTATTGTGCCCCTTATATTTGTTTGAAACTCCTCGACTTTGCATCATCGAGGCTGCTTTTGTTTGCTTCGCCCCATGGAGACTTGATGTACTTTGTAGTCCTAGCCCAATTTTGTGAGGGTTGGTTTTCCCAGAAGTCTGATGCTTGTGCACTCAAAAGCCGAACTTCGCGTCTGTTGTCCTTGCAAACTTTACAAGTCTTTTCCCCTATTGTCTAAAAAGAAAACAAAATTGCCCCAGGAGTGTGCGACCGAGGTTGTCATGATGCTTGCTGTGGAAGATGCCCATTCTTGATGCGAATGACTAAGAGCATTCCAATGTCGTTTGTTGGAGTGACCCACTATGGCGACCTCAGGGCGAACTTTAACCAGGGATGCCCCAGTGCACGTCGCTTGCCGAGGTCGTGCTGTCGCGAGCTTCAACCGGGGATGCCCCAGTGTACGTTGCTTGGACGGCCGGATGATGTTCGAGGTGGTCTCGGTGTGAATGATGAATGCGAATGCCCCGATCTTCATTGTTAATGTGACCTGAGGTGGGCGCCTTGTACAATCATCGTCCCCGATCGTGCTTGTGGCTCCAGCATCAGTTGTACGCTGAAGAGGTGTGCTCTCAAAGCCGATAGGCATGTTTGTTTGTCGATTGAGACGGTTGCGCTGAAGGCGTACGGCTCATTCGGATGCTTCCGTCGTCGGCTTCATAGGGGGTACCTCCTTGTCGGGCCCTTCCCTACTGAAGTATAAGAAGAAAGACCAGATAGGAGTTCTCGAGGAGGTGTGAACCCGCGCATCGCTCTTCGCCCGTGACCGGTGTGTCCCTGTGAAGGATGACAACGAGAATGATGCATTAGGCGATTATGCGGTGGAATATGTGGTAAGAAATGTAAGGTGGACCCATGGGAAATTCCCTCATCCAGCGCGCGACCCATGGGGTGCCGCACGTGGGGGACACTCAATTCCGAGATCTAGTCATCGCCACCTTGGAGTGGGCAGACCGTGGCTGGGGGCCACATAGGTGTACTTTCCCCAATTGCTGGTTGGCATGCGCAACCGTCCTAGGGAAGGCTCGAGAAGCCGGATCCCATGAGGACAGACGAATCGAACAATTCCGACAGAACCAACAGGGCATCTTCGAGGCTGTCCTAGTGCGCCTGTGAAGGGTTCGTTCATGCCGGGAGCTTGTTTGGGAATGCATATAAATGTAAAAGAGAGTTTAGAGAAGAGTGCATGTTGCCCTAGTGGCTGGTTGATGGCCACAGTGGAGGGTGGGCAAGGATCATTCTCCGGTCAGAGATGTGACCGTGCTAGTGACTTTCGCGGCGGGTGGGCAGGGCCATGCTCTGTTCGCCGGAGCTGTTGCTTGTGATCTTTTGCAGTTGAAGGATTAGACTTGCTCCTCGGAGTATCGCTTGGATGAATTTGAATCCAAGTCGATTTTGGATTTCAGATGAGCCTGAAAGCAGTAAATGCGAGGTGTCAAAACCTGAAAGCAGTAAATGCGGGGCCGAAACCCAAAGGCAGTAAATGTAGGACTGAGGCCCGATGCAGGGCCGAAGCCCAAACGTAGGACCGGAGCACGATGCAGGGCCGGATCCCGATGCGGGGCCGAAGCCCAATGCAGTAAATGCAGGGCCGGAGCTCGATGTGAGGTCGAAGCCCGATGCGGTAAATGCGGGGCCGGAGCCCAATGCGATAGATGCGGGACCGGAGCCCGATGCAGGGTCGGAGCCCGATGCGAGGCCGAAGCCCGATGCAGTAAATGTGGGGCCGGAGCCCGATGCAGGGTCGGAGCCCGATGCGAGGCCGAAGCCCGATGCAGTAAATGCGGGGCCGGAGCCCGATGCAGGGTTAGAGCTCGATGCGAGGCCGAAGCCCGATGCAGTAAATGCGGGGCCGGAGCCCGATGCAAGGTTAGAGCCCGATGCGAGGCCGAAGCCCGATGCAGTAAATGCGGGGCCGGAGCCTGATGCGGGGCCGAGACTCGATGCAGTAAATGCGGGGCCGGAGCCCGATGCAGGGCCGGAACCCGATGCGGGGCCGAGGCTCGATGCAGTAAATGCGGGGCCGGAGCCCGATGCGGGGCCGACGCCCGATGCAGTAAATGCGGGGCCGGAGCCCGATACAGGGTCGGAGCCCGATGCGAGGCCGAAGCCCGATGCAGTAAATGCGGGGCCGGAGCCCGATGCGGGGCCGAGACTCGATGCAGTAAATGCGGGGCCGGAGCCCGATGCAGGGTTGGAGCCCGATGCGAGGCCGAAGCCCGATGCAGTAAATGCGGGGCCGGAGCCCGATGCGGGGCCGAGACTCGATGCAGTAAATGCGGGGCCGGAGCCCGATGCAGGGCCGGAGCCCGATGCGGGGCCGAGGCCCGATGCAGTAAATGCGGGGTCGAAGCCCGATGCGGGGTCGAAGCCCGATGCGGGGCCGAAGCCCGATGCAATAAATGCGGGGCCGGAGCCCGATGCGGGGCCGAGGCCCGATGCAATAAATGCGGGGCCGGAGCCCGATGCGGGGCCGAGGCCCGATGCAGTAAATGCGGGGCCGGGCCCGATGCAGGGCCGGAGCCCGATGCGGGGCCGAGCCCCGATGCAGTAAATGCGGGGCCGGAGCCCGATGCAGGGCCGGAGCCCGATGCGGGGCCGAGGCCCGATGCAGTAAATGCGGGGCTGGAGCCCGATGCAAGGCCGGAGCCCGATGCAATAAATGCGGGGTTGATAGGAAAGTGCAAGAAATGCGAAAGCAAAGGTCAATGCTAAGGAATAGCGTGAGGCGCTGCAATGCGGTGACGCTGATTTGCTTGCGGTCTTGCTTTGTGGAGCAGGGATGAGGACTTCGTGTTGAAATCCCAAGGAGCTGGATGGATGTAAGACGTTTGTTGTCTCAATTGTCGTCGATCAGTATTCATGCTGTCTTCTTGTGTAGAATTTTCTACAATGGGAAAGAAAACAATGAAGGAGCAAACTATATTCGCGATTTCAGCGTAAGGGCTTAGGGGATTGAACTAGCCTGGTAGGCGTCGTGCGAGCGCGCTGAGGGTGTGTGCATGGAGAAGGTGGAGGCATGCTCGCACGACGCGGAAATGGCACGCTCAGTTGTGCTGATGGAAGCACTTGTAGCATAGAGGGACGTGTGCTCAACCATGCAATGACATAATCGATTGCGCGGGATTAATGGGAAGTTAGTGTTGCTTGGACGGTTGGCCCTTGAGCTATTGATCGGCTCGCCCTGGAGGAAGGGTGAGGACCACGATTGGTACACCTGCAAAGGCGGTCATAACTTTGTCTACCGTGTGGTAGTGTTAATTGTCGTGTAAAACAATAAATGAATAGGATGCGTGCAATGCGTGAGTTTTCAAAAGCTAATGTTGTCGTTCACATTGACTCGAAAGGTTCAAAGTACAATGCAAATTTTGTAAAATAGAGCCTTAAGCTGATTTGCCATCACACTCGGGGTTTGAGCGAGCGCCGCCTCAGAAAGCACCGGGTCTAGGCGAGGGCCTTGCGGAGACATCTATCCTAGAGTGCATGTGTGGGTCTTCATGAGGCCCTTTCCTAGACCTCTCCAGGGCGGTGTTCGCTCAAGCGAGCTCCTGACCGCATCTCTGCATCTTGGCACGAGTTTGGGAGAGCTCCCTTTGAGGTGGTTGGCCGGCGAGTTCTTCGTCTCTCAGCGACCTCTCGGTGATCGAACCTAGTGTTGATGAGGTCGATCATGTTGTCCCGGAATATACACCATTCGCGTTCTGTGGCGGGTCGGTGAGGTCCTCGTGTGTTGGCGGGCTCTGTCAAGGCGCGGGCAGGAGGCTGAGCAAGGCGTCCCTTACCAAGACGATAAGAAAATCTGCTTAGGACTTGTCAATGTGAACGACATCCTAGTGTGTTTTGAAAACTGCATGATGCATATGTGCAGAGAAAAGTAAATGCCCATGGCTTAGTACAAATTACAAGGTATATCGCTCTTGAAATGGAAAAGACTCAAGTGGCACGCAGGCCGACTCAATGGACTATTGTCGGAATCGGGTTGAAGGCTTGCATGGAGGCATAGCACGATGCATGGTTCGGTGCTACAGGGACCGTGCTATCTATGGATGGGGGCTCCCGACTCAAGGGTGTGAATTCCTTGAAATCGAGCGAGGATCTTTGGGGGCCGATTCGGTGGCATAGCCGACTCGATCCGTTCCCTTACTCGGAACCTCTGACTAACCTAACTTCCTATTTTGGTGCCCGTGGGATTTCGGACAAGGTACCTAGAAACCCGCTAGAATGATGCGATGCAAGTGCGTAAAATAAATGTGCGTGAAATAAATGTACTTAAAATAAATGTACGGAAAGCGATAAATAAACATGCAAGCAAGCAAACGGAATTGAGCCCGAACCCACTAAGTATGTCCCCAGTGGAGTCGCCGAGCTGTGCGCACCCGAATTTCATCTCGTCGGGGCACGCATGCGCGCGCCTAAGCAAACGCGGCTTGGGAGTGTCCACCTTCCGGGGGACGCGCGACGGACGCACGTGAGAAGGAGTCGCCACTTGCCATTTTACGACCCGAAGGTCGAGGGCCGGCAAGTTACCCGGGTCTAGGGGTACGGGGTACACCTAAATGCTAAGGCAATGGTCGTACGGAACCGGAAATTCCGAATTCGGGGGTTCTATTACATGCGGGCCTATATCCCGCACGCTCTTTCGGCACTCTAGCTTGCTAGGTTTGCCATTTTGTTTATTTACCGCGTGATTTAGAGTTGCGCTCGACTCGCCCGTTTTGACACCGTAAAGTCGATGGATTGATCAAGTTGGGCCAAGAATCCGAAAGATGAGAAGGCTTGTGTGTCGAGGAATCGGTCCACTATCTCAACGTTACAGTTCATCGAACCGTGATGGTCGATTCCCTACGCGAACCGAAACCGCGAGTATTCGAGCTTACTCATCTCTTGGTAATAATAGACCGACTTGACCGGTTCGACACTCGGACCTCTCGCTCGCCGATCGGGGATCCTTACAAGTGACCGAGTGAATATACAAATAAAATCCTCACAATGTTCTCTCGAATAATTACAAAGTGTAACTGAATAAGTAAATGGATCCCGATCGGTTTGCATTGGGCCAATCTTCCACTTCGGCTCACCGTGTGTTTTGAATAACCGATAAACAAATTAAGGCAACGCGGGCTCAAGGAGCCGGGGGTCGGGTCCGATCGTTCCAACCGTTCGCAAGAGAACCGGTCGATTCCCACTGTAACCGTTGGACCGATCGAGCTCCCGGGTGATATCTAAACCCGTTTCACGCATCCAATCCAAATTGCCTTCCACATAGGCCATATTTGGAGTATGACGGTGAATCGAGGCTAGATCCCATTCCGCACTCGGGTTGCACGCGCTCAGTGAATTAGGAGACGCTGGACCTCGTGTTCGATGGTTTGGGGCGTTGGATCCCGTGCAACACGTAACCTATGGGCTCGGACTCGAACTGCAACAAATCAGCAAAAGGAAATGGAAAACAGAAGAAAACTAATAAAACTGATGGAAAACAGATAACAACTGACAAACGTAGGTGAATACAAACAAGTTGTGTATTAAGTCGAATGTACGTGATTTAATCAGTTATCGACCGGGGTTGATTTGAAAACAATGTGTCTAGCCTAGGCAAACATAGATGGTGAGCTAGAATATGGTTCTAAGCCGATTACATGTGTGAATTTGTTTTAGAGCTTTTATTCGGTTAAGTGTCACTATGGTTTCACTGACTTAACCAAACTTGTGTTTTGACTCTAGATTGGAACCTAGCATTCCACCTATCAATTATCTAATGTTCGTTTAAGTTGAGTGCATGATTAATCCGGTTTTTCGTGTTTCGTAAATGAAATGAAATGTTCACCACCGAATCTACGGTAGAAAGATAGAAACACCGAAAGTGAACGGAATGGGCCGTGTGAATGAAACTCGCACCCGAACGGGTTGCCCTTTCCCACCCATAGATCGAGGTGTTTCCAACTCCCTAACGCCTAGGGTATCGGTGAATCACGGAATGACGATTATGCCCTTGGATAAAATTGCGATGTCCGTATGTAAATTGGAGATCACGTCACACGAAGAAATCTAAGGAGGACTCACGCGTCTTGACTCGAGCCGCCTCAAATCGGGCCCGGACTCGAGTCATAGCACGCGAGTACTCGTTAGACATCAATTATATTCGTGTTACGTGTCTCGGTGTTTTGAAATTGTGATCTTTTAAGGAAAAAGGGCATTCCCGCCGTTCCGTGAACCATCGATGCGTTTACGAATTAAGGATCGATTAACCCAATTATTTAGTCCAAGTGATTTAATTAATCGAGTGGCACGTCCCGTTTCCCGTTTGTGAAGTGGTTTAATGATTGAGACCTCAAACCTCAATTGTTATGGATCAATGAAATGATTGTTCGATATTAACATATCTAGCATACGAATTAACATTAAACCAACGATTAAATGAAAATTGTGATTACAATCAATTCCAAGAATCGGTTTTGACCGTTTCTTGCATGCATAAAACATCAAACAGGATGACAACGTGCATTTTTTACATAGCCGGTGCCGCCATGATCTTAGGAACGCAATTAAACATACAAACAAGCACAAGCACGATATTTAGAGGAGTCGATAAAACGACACCGACTCATGGGAAGCAAAAAATGTAAAAACTCGGGAAATGACTTGAGTCGGGAAAAGGAGGCCATCCATGGCCCGAGGAAGCCAAGAGGGGCTCTCGGCCACCTCCCTTAGGGCGAGGCCGAGAGGCTCCCTTGGTTCGCCCGAGCCAACGATGTCTCCTCGACTCCGATTCAAGCTATTTCCCGACATGCTAGCACTATAAACGATGAAGACATGCATAATACGATGTAAAAACACATAAAAACATAAACTTGCATGTGAATCGGTCATGGACCGCCTTATCGCCCCACAAACACAAAGAAAAGGTAAAATTCCTAACTTCTCTGAGTCGGGAGTGATTATACCTAGCCCCGGGATGCGGGAAAGAGTCGGAGAAGTGGCAAAGGGAGTTGGGAGACTCGGCTGGAACGAACAGACCCGAATCAGTGAAGTCGGGTCGGCGGCAGACCCGACTGGCAGTCCGGCTTGTCGGGGCTGTACCGGTTGATCGGGATGGAATTTTCGTGCGGGGCCAGTTGCATTGGATTCCCAAGAGACCAAGGATCGCGTCTGCGGTGGTTTCGGGAGGCGAGCACGCGTAGATTTGCCGGAAATCAAAAACGAAGTAGGGTCAGTAACAAAAAGACAGACCCAGTCGGGTCAAAACAGACCCGACTGGCACGCGATGAAGAAATGGGTCCATAGGAGGCTCCCGGTGGTCTTTTGATGCGAGGTCGGTGGCATTGGACTCCTAACTGATTGAGGATCATGCCTGCGGTGGTTTCATGAGGATTGGACATGTAGATTTTATGGAAATCAAAAACAAAGTCGGGTTAGCTAGCAGAAAACAGAACGAACTGGGCGGAACTGACCCGACTGGGCAGATCGGAAAGAAATGGCTGTCCCGGAGGCTCCCGGTGGTATTTTGCTGCAAGGTTTGTGGCATTGGACTCCTAACTGACTGAGGATCACGGTGATAGGTGGCTCGTAGCGAGATTCAACCCGAGCTGACCTGTGCGTCCCTGCAAAGTTCGGGTTAGAAAAGACGACCAGAGGAAAAAAAAACCTGACTGGCACCCGATGAAGAAACGACTCTTCGGGAGGCTCCCGGTGGTCTTTTGGTGCGAGATCGGTGGCATTGGACTCCTAACTGAGTGAGGATCATACCTGCAGTGGTTTCATGAGGATTAGACATGTCTATTTGCCTGAAAGATGCAAAGAAAACCGGTAAAAAACTGGAAAAATCTGTGAAGGGAGAAAGGAGAGAAAAGGCGGTGGTGCACGGTTGAACGGCTCTCGGCACGCGACCACCTTGTCACGAGGAAGAGTGAGGGTTGTGAGGAACCCTTATGAAGTGATGACACGACTCGCCATGGTCGTGGGAAGAAATGGCGTGCCAAGGATCCCGGGGTGGCCGTGGAAACCCGTTTCTGCACTGTTTCTGCTACCTGCTGAAACGGTGTGTTAGAGGCTTCAAATGCTAAAACTAGGTTCGGAAATGGATTTAGAAGGTCGAAAACATGTGGGGTAAGAAGTTTGGTCAAGGCTCGAGCAAAGTTGGGGGGCGGGACTCGCCTAGGAACCGGGAAAGTACCTAGAGGCCCGATTCTGAAATGTTCTAGATCTGCATGCTGGGAGCTTCAGATGCTGAAACTAACACCGAAAATGGACTCGGGAGGTCGAATACATGTGGGATATGAAGTTTGGTCAAGTTTGGTTCGGGTTGGGTGGCGGTCGCCGGAAAACGGTTGAGTTTCCCGGCAATTATGCCTTGGTTTCGGGCTGAGGGGAGGCTGGACGAATTGCTGAAATGTGCTGAAGTTGAGAGGGCTTGGAGAGGGTTTCCTAGAGTGAGAAAGCTAGAGAGATGATGGAAGTTGAGTTGTCATTAAGTTAATGACCCAATGGACTTATAAATGCAAGCTTAATGACAAGATTGAGTGAAGTTAAGTGTAATTAAATGGTGCTTAGGGCATCCGAATTTCTTAAGAGGGATTAAGGAGGGGAAGTTGTCTTGAAAAGTTGATGGGAGGTGATGGATGGGAGAAGGGAAGTGATGGGTGTAAGAAGATATTTTGAAAATGTGTGGTGGAGGCTCATTTGGCTTGCTTCTAGAGAGGAGTCATGGCTTGTGGCTTCGCTTGGCTCGGCTTGGCTTAGCTAGCTCAAGGGTCCCACTTAACTGGGAGAAAAGCCGGAAGAAGCTCGAGGCTCGATTGGTTGCGCGTTCGATTTTCGTGGTTCACTTGAACGACGAATTATCGATGTGCTCGCGAATACGGTTTTAATGAGCCTAATATTGACATGTTTCTTGAAAGCAATTGCTCGGGTGACTCGGGGACTCGAAAGCCGGTTTTGCTCCGTTTGGATGATCGGAGCGAAGTTGTCCGCTTCTGACGCCTATTTGCACTTCTGCGTGTTGTAAGGCTCGCACCGGTGTATTTTTCGCATTGAGCGAAACGGTTTACTCGCCGACCCCGGTTGGGGATCGATAACCGTAGATGACCTTGGAATCCGCGAATGGGGCTTTCTCAGTGTTTCCCAAGTGTTCTGATGTGTTCGGAGACCACTGTGATCTCCGTTTGTCAAAAATGAGTCCCGAAGGCTTGTCGGGAAGCGTTCGTGACCCTTGAAACGTCACTCGGGAGATCGGTATGATTTGCTTGGTCCGAACCGAAATGATTTCCTAGCCCCTGGGGGTTATTGGGAGTGGGTGGTGCAAAGCTCGGACGTCAACATTTTCCCAAATGAGCTCTGAGCACAAGATTCCCCGTGAAAGGGGCCCTTTTGTTACTGGAATGGTACTCGGGAAACCTGGATGGATTATGCAATGCGATCGGGACTTATCTCCCAAGCCCTTGTGGTCCCTGGGATTGATTGGCGCAAATTTCGTGCACTGGCGATTTGTTAAAAGGGTTTCCGGCTATATTTTTCTTTAGAAAATGACCCCTTTTTCTCGGGTCGGGATCCACTCGGGAGACCAAGATGAACCCCAAAACGCAGTCTGAATCTTGTTCCATGATCCTGGTGGTCCTTGGGTGTGTGCAGGCTTGTTTCCGGGTGCCGTTTATCTGTTCGTAAATCGAGCCTCTCGGGAGCTCTGTCAGAAAAGGTGTCCGTGAAAGATCGGGTTATCCCGGCTCATGTGGTTTGCCTCGGAAATGCGTCCGGACGTGTGATTGGTCACTTTGGCACTGAGAGGGATTTTTGGAGTCCCATATTGGGTACCTTTCGGTGCTTCGGTGACTCGATGATGAATAGTGCCACAGTGCCAGCCCCGTCGTTTTCGGGGTTCTTTGTCTGCTTGTTCATTTTGATGGCTTTCCTCCGCTTTTCTCAGTGGCCTAGCTCTTTCTCCTATTGCTCGTGACCCCGTGCCCGCCTATTTGCCTCTGATTGCCGGGTGATGAATAATGTCCCGGGCTTCGATCGGGAACCCTCGTGTGGGAAGCCGGTAGGCCAAAATGGGGTGCTGACAACAGGCACGAGCGTGGTCGATGACGGACGCTGGGGTGCTCGGTGACAAGCACGAGCGTGCTGGATGACGGGCACGGGCGTGCTCGATGACGGACGCTGGGATGCTCGGTGATCGGCGCGCGCGTGCTAGGTGACGGGCACGGGCGTGCTCGATGACGGACGCTGGGGTGCTAGGTGACGGGCACGAGCGTGCTGGTGACGGACGCTGGGGTGCTCGGTGACATGCACGAGCGTGGTCGATGACGGACGCTGGGGTGCTCGGTGACAGACGCTGGGGTGCTAGGTGACGGGCACGAGCGTGCTGGTGACGGACGCTGGGTTGCTCGGTGACGGGCGCGCACGTGCTAGGTGACGGGCACGGGCGTGCTCGATGACAGACGCTGGTGACGCTCGGTGACAGGCGCTGGCGAAGCTGGTGACGGACGCTGGGGTGCTCGGTGACGGGCACGATCGTGTTGGTGATGGACGCTGGGGTGCTCGGTGACAGGCACGAGCGTGGTCGATGACGGACGCTGGGGTGCTCGATGACAAACGCTGGTGACGCTTGGTGACAGGCGCTGGCGAGGCTGGTGACGGACGCTGGGGTGCTCGGTGACGGACGCTGGTGACGCTCGGTGACGGACGCTGGTGACGCTGGTGACGCGTCACTGTTCACCTGAGAGCTCCAACCTCACCCGAAACGACCAAAACGATAAGCAAATGACTCCAAACTAAAAAACTGGGTTCAAAAATGGGATCCTTGGGTCCAAAACATGTCGTCTATGAAGTTTGAAGAATTTTGGATATAAGTCGGAATAGTGCCCGCTATGGATCCCGACCTAAACTCCAAAGATATTTGTCTTGGTTTTCGGTTTTCATGAAGTTCTTTGCTTGCTGCTGGTTCCTAAGAAGTTGAAAGCATTTTCTAGAGGGAGAAACTAGCAAGATCATGTGTGCTTCATGAATGATTAGCTTAATGACAAGTATGCAATATATATGTGAAGCTAATGAGCAATTAAGCAAAACAAAGCACCATTAAGGGCCTCATTAGCAAAAGTCGGTTGCCCTAATGGAGATGAGGATGAATGTCCTCCATGTATCTTAATGAGGAAGAGCCAAGAAGCATTAATGGAGGTGGAGTTAATGGCTTGAGTGTTGACTAGAAAGACCAAAGATATTTTGGGCTAGGTGAGGGCAAGAGAGGAAGAGGAAAAGGCCGAAAGCTTTGGGGCAAAGGGCGGTTGCCCTTGGGCAGCCCGTGGGTCCCACGGCTTGAGAGGAGAAACCGGGAAAAGACTCGGGTCTCGATTGGTCGCGTATTCGAAGTTCGTGGTTCGAATTGAACGTCGAATTGTCGGTATACGCGTGAAAACGGAGTTAATGAGCCCGAGATTGACATTTCCCATTGAGAAATGTCCCGGATGTGTGTGAAGCTCGGAAGCCGATTTTGCCCATTGTAAGTGATCAGGGCGAAGTTGTCCGCTTCTGACAGCATATTTCTTATCTGCATCTCACGTTGGTCATTTTGACATAAGTTGTCAGACAACATGAACAATCATCCCTTAAGCCGGTAATGCTAACGTGGGGCCGGAGACGTCCTAGGAGGCCGAAACTGGGTTTCTCAGGATGACTTCTGAGTTGCTTAGGCACTCCAGAGATTACTGTAATCTCTGTTTGTCAAGGTCAGACCTCCAAGGACTTGAAGAGTGTATCTGAGACCTCTAAAGCACTGTTCGGGAGATCTAGATGAGTCGAGTGATTTATTCCGACGATCCCACATTGAGCCTTGAGGAGGCTAGCATTGTGTAACGTAAGCATTCGGCGTCAAGTTTCCCCAAAGAGGACCTCCGGATATGGATTTCCACTGAAAATGGTCATTTCCGCTCTTCGGAGGTTACTCGGGAAACCGTGAAGGGTTTTGCTATCTGTTTTGCCCAATTGTGAATGTCTGCTAGAGTTTTCTGGGCAATGCGGTATGAACTTCGTTTGCCGTAATTCCATCAGACCATTCTCCGGCTATGCTCTTCTGAAGAGGGGTATGCTTGTTTTGCCGTTCGGAAGTCATTTGAAGTGTCTGTGTGACTTCCAAGAGACAATCTGAAGCATTATTCATGCTCTGTGTGCTGATGGGGCATGGCCGCGTCTGATATTTGGCATTGACTTTTCTCTGGGAAACCGACATTTTGGACTTCCACTGAAAAGTTGTCTGTATACAGAAAATTGTTGTATAGAGCAGATGATTTGCAAAATGCCTTTGAAGACATTTTCCATCTTTTTGGCACTGATGTGGATTTTTGGAGTCCAATATTTACTATCTTTCGACGACCGAGCGAACTATCGGAAAATAGTACCGTCCGTGTAGTACACTGAAAATGCCGGTTTTGGACATTGTTGAGCTCTCTGGTCGCTCTGTTGCCCTTTGGTGACCCCTAGAGTCCTTCTGTCATGTCCATGGGTCATTTGCTCAATTTTGCCGACTTGAGGATGAATAGTGATTTCTTGCTCTGCCTAGCCGTTTTCTGTATTCTGCTCAAGTCGTGGCTTGGATCATTTCTAATATCGTTGTTTGGAATGGTGAGCCAAAATGGGGTGCTGACAAAGACAATAAAGGAGCGTTGGTCGACTTATCTTTGATTAGCTGAAACGCCTTCTCTTGTTCTTCTCCCCATCTAAATCCAACGTTCTTCTTGATCACTTCGGTAAGTGGTGCAGCTATGCTACTAAAGTCCTTTACAAACCGTCGGTAAAAACTAGCAAGTTCATGAAAACTACGAACATTACCTACACTTGTGGGACTCGGCCACTCTTGGATTGCACGTACCTTTTCCTCATCAACCTGTATACCTTGTGCACAAACAACAAATCCCAAAAATACAAGTTTATCGGTGCAAAACGTACACTTCTTCATATTAGCAAATAACTTTTCCTTCCTAAGCACATCTAAAACAGATTTCAAATGTACTTTATGATCATCCAAGTTTTTGCTATAAACGAGTATATCATCAAAGTAGACAACAACAAATCTACCTATAAATGCACACAAAACATGATTCATAAGTCCCATAAAAGTGCTCGGAGCATTAGTCAAACCAAAAGGCATAAATAACCATTCATACAAACCATATTTTGTTTTAAAGACAGTTTTCCATTCATCTCCTTCTTTCATTTTAATCTAATGATAGCCACTCTTTAAATCAATTTTAGAAAATACACAAGAACCATGCGGTTCATCTAACATATCATCTAAGTGAGGAATAGGATGGTGATACTTTACCGTTATGTTGTTGATTGCTCGGCAATCAACGCACATTCTCCACGTCTCATCCTTCTTAGGTACAAGTATTACTGGAACAGCGCATTGGCTCAAGCTCTCCCTCACGTACCATTTCTCTAACAACTCACTTACCTGCCGTTGAAGCTCCTTTGTCTCCTCAGGATTGCTCCTATAGGCTGGTCGGTTTGGATTTGTCGCACCAGGAACAAAATCAATTTGATGTTCAATCCCTTGGATTGGAGGTAACCCATGTGGTGTTTCCTCGGGAAAGACATCCTCATACTCCTGCAAAAGAGAAACAACAGAACTAGGCAGAGTGAGATCAAGTTCGTTAGTATTGAAAAATGCTTCTTTGTACAAAAGTACAGTCATCGGCTGATTTGAAAACATTGCTTGCCTAATTTCTCCCATTTTTGCATAAAAATTCTTTTGTTTTCTCTCTGATTTTCTCTCAATGGTCGAATTTTGATTTTCTTTTTCTCTATCATTTTTCTCGGCTTCTCTTTGATTTTCACTCTTTTTCTTCTGTTCACTCTCTTTCTTTTGATCACTCTCTTTTTGCAATCTCACTTAATCCTCATATACTTGCTGCGGTGTTAATGATACAAGAGTAATTGATCGTTGATAAAGTACAAAGGAGTATTTGTTTGTAAAACCATCATACTTCACTCGCCTATCAAATTGCCATGGACGCCCTAGCAACAAGTGTCCTACTTGCATCGGTACTACATCACACAGCACTTCATCTTCGTATTTACCGTTTCGAAATGCAACTAACACCTGCTTGTTCACCCTTATCTCACCACTATCATTTAACCATTGCAACTTGTACGGCCTAGGGTGTTTCAACATGGACAGTCCCAATTTTTCCACCATGGTTGTGCTTGCGACATTAGTACAACTACTATCATCAATAATCACACTACATACATTGTCTTTAACGTAACACTTAGTGTGAAAGATGTTCTCCCGCTGCACTTCTTCAACTCCCTTTGTTTGCAAGCTCAATGCTCTCATTGCCACCAATGTCAATGCATTTGTTGCTAAATATTCCTCCTCGGGAACGTCCTCCAATGGGGGCATGTCATCGGGATCACTCTTTCTTTGGAACGATGGGATTTTCATCTTAATACTACCCAAGTTTTTGTATTCCTGATTTTTAACTTCTCTAAACCGCCCTCCATGTCTCCTATTACTAACAACCAAATCTCGATCATCTTCTTCATCAAAACAAGCCCCTTAATTCTCTTTATCTTCAACCCTTACTTCACTCGGTTGAACTCTTTCGTGGCTGCTCCACACGTGTGTTCTCCATCTGATTTATCCGTTCATGAACCTGCTCTAACTCCAACCTCATCACACGCCTTATCTCACTCATCATGGCCTCCATAAGTACTTTCGATTCAGCCAATTCCGTAGCACCTTCGGGAATACTCTTAGAACTGTTGTGACACATGATTGCTGCAAAATAAAGTTAGAAAGAAAGGACCTCACAATTCTCTCCCTTACGTGTTTACACTCAAGATTATGAATCACTCTACACTCGTGTTTTCACTCAAATAAACGTGGCTTTTAACCCTCTAATTTCTCACCACTCCTGCCTTTTTCCACTCGATAATTCTCTTTCAGATCTCTTGAAACTAAATGAACAATTCTCGAAAATTTCCAGCAGCAATTCACCAAGAACTTACCAAGGAAAATTAATGGTCGAAGGAAATTTAAGGAAGAAAGGAAACAAGAGAGAAGGCAACTACTATGAAGGATTAAATAAACCAGAATGTTATATGTAATTCTGGGAACAGAATCAATGTAGATCACAAAGAAAGGGAAATAACAACTTTAGAATGGTCTGATGCAAAGAATTTGGATCAAATTGACTACAACAACTTCTTTCTTTTCTTTTGTTCTTCCGTTTTTTTTGCCAATTTTTTTGGCCGATTTTTTTTAATAATAACAATCCAGAAAGAACAAACTTGACGAAACGAAGCTCAGCAAATTGAAACGAAAACCTGATTTGGAGCCTAATGCTCTGATACCAAATGATGCGATTCCCGCCAAGAATGACAAGACCCGACAACTAAAGGAACCCAAGATCGTTCCACGATCAGATTTGATTGACAAACCCTTGACCCATTGTTTACAACATAAACAAGAACCTTGGTATAATTGACCTCAACCCGTTGTTTATTGTTAAACAAGAACCTCGGTATATAGGAAGACGCCACAAACGGTGATGGAAAGTCGTTTGATAAGTCGATGAAGACGCCACAAACGGTGGTGGAAAGCCGTTTGATAAGTCGATGATGAACGCCACGGAAATTTCCGATAAGTTCGAATTAATTCTTCAAGAACCAAAGTGAATACTCTCACAATTTTCTAAATGTTTCTTTTTATTAAAAATTGACTAAGATGATTATATATAGACATAAACTAATCATAATCTGGCCATATCTCCTCCTAAAGATAAGGAAAATAAAACCTAGAATATCGATAGAGATATGACATAATCTATAAAGATATGAAATCTAAATATCCCTAAAATATCTCCATGAGATTTAAACTTTAAACAAATCTGATAATATCTTCTCTTGATCATCAAATATTCTAGAAACTTCCTCATACACTTGCTGAATTTAGCCTTGTCCGGAATCTTCTATAACTTGAATCATGTTTATGGATCTTTGTTAATCACGTGGTTCATGTCCAATGGGCTTCCACGAATTTACTTGAGCCCAAACCTCTTGAATCACGCCGTTGAGTTCATCTTTAAACTTCTTTGCACGTGCCCGCGTAACAGGTCCAATTGGAACTTGAACTGGATCCTTAATTGGAACTTGAACTGGATCCCTAATTGGAACTTGAATTGGATCCCTTGAAGTCGAGCTACGATTTGCCTCATTTTGGGCCAAGAGGAGTCTAATTCAATTGGGTCTCCAAAGTCCTTTATTCAACTGACTTGCCATGAGATGCTGAAGATGGAATAAAAGACTGCCAACTATTATAGATAGCCTTTATTTAGTTTCCTTTGTTATTTCTGACTTTAGGAAACTAAGGTTATTCCAGTTACCTAGTTTATTAGTTTCCAGTTTCTCCTAGGCTTATATAAAGGAGGCTGAGTAGCTGATCATAGGCAGACTATTCTGGTATTTTGGTGAGATTTTCTCCTTTGTTCTTCATTGAACTCCTTCGAACGAACAAGTGTGATAGCTTGTGATTGTTCGGTACACTTTGATATTATTGGTTCTTGTTTCTTCATAAACAACGAGTCAATAATCCTTGTCTTGATATTGTTGGTTCTTGTTTCTCTATAAACAACGGGTCAATAATCTTCATTATCTAAATCTGCGTTTGGCGATCTGGGAATCGATTCAAGTTGGTTGTCGGGTTTCACAATCCTTCGTGAGGTCCGCATCATTTTTGGTATCAAAGCCTTAGGCTCCAAATCAGGTTTATCCTAATATTTTCGTTTCAATTTGCCAAATTTCGTTCCATCTAGCTTGTTTGTTCTGCATTGGTAGTAGCAAAAAAAAAAAAGCGAAGTTCCAGCTTTAAAAAAAACAGAGAGAAAAAAAAATTAGGCCAAAAAAAATTAAAGCTGAAAAGAAAAAGATAGAAAGAAAAGAAAGAAGCTGTCGGTGTCAATTTGATCCGAATTCTTTGCATCAGATCATTCTAAAGTTGTTATTTACCGTTGTTGTTGTTCCACGTTGATTTTGCTCCCATAATTACCTAATACCTTATCTTCCATATTCCCTTCTCTATATAATCCTCCATATCTTTCCATCCATATATTATTCTGATATATTCCTTTCTTCATTCCTAAAATCTTTCCTTTCATCACTTTCCTTTGACCATTTATTTCCCTGTTAGTTTGTGTCCATGTTAGGGCCAATATATTAATTGCTGTTTTTTATTACGAGCTAGTTGCCTTTGATTTGTAAGTTGCTGAGTTCTTTAATGAACTTTGAGGAGGAAATTAGAGTGGAAAGAGGCAAGAGTGGTGAGCGTATCAGAGGGAAAAAAAGCCATTGAACTGAGCGAAACACGAGTGTTGAGTGACGATAATTTGAGGGCAAACACGTGAGCGAGTGGTTGTGAGGTCTTAACATCAATTTTCTTTTCGTAGTGCAAACATGAGCTTCGCAAGAAAAGGCAATGAATCTACAACCGGGGATGGAAGTAATGCCGGCCAGCAAGATGTTGCTTTTACTTTGAAAGCCATGCAACAACAATTCGAGAGATTGGAAGTTGTTTGTACGGACTCGAATGTGGACTCTCGTCGGGGCCCGCATGCGCGCGACCTGAAATTGCGCGGCTTAGGAGTGTCCACCTTCCCGTGAGGACGCGTGACGGACACGCATGAGAGAAGGAGTCGCCACTTATCATTTTACGACTCGAAGGTCGAGGGCGGATAAGTTACCCGGGATCTAAGGATATGGAACACCTAGTTGTTGTTAAGGCATTGGTCTGTGCGGAACCGGAAAGTCCGTGTTCAGGGGTTCATGTTACATGCAAGCCTATATCTCGCATGTCCTTTCGGTACTCTGTTTTGCTAGGCTTGCATGTTTTATTATTTACCGCATGAATTAAGTTGCACTCAGCTCGCACATTTTGACACCGTAAATTCGGTGAATTAAACGATGTTGGTTGAGAGGCCGAGAGAGAAGTAAATTTGTGTGTCGGAGAATTGGTTCACAATCTTGCGTTACAATTCATCAAACCGTGGAGGTTGAATTCCTGCATGAACCATAACCGTGAAATCTCGGATTTACTTTTGACTGGGCAAGCACGAAACCGATTCAAATGATTCGACTCTCGGACCGTTCGCTCACCAACTGAAATTCTTACAGAGTGAATGTACAATATAAAATTCCTTGCAATACTCTCGAAAAACATTAAAATGTAAATTACAAAGGGCCGAATTCCAGTCGACTCGCGTTCGGTTACTGTTCCACTCTGACTCGCCGTGAGTTCAAGGAAACACCAAAAAATTGAAATTCAGGCGCTCTCAGTGAATGGGGCATTGGACCCCGTGACTGAAGGTTAGGGCGTTGAACCCTAAGTACAATGTGTCCTATGGGTCGGGCTCGACTCGCATGGACAAGCAATAGCAGAAAAGCAACAAACAACATCATATTGTTTGGAAAAGACAATTCTAATGTGAAATTTGTGGCGTTATTGAAATTACGACTTACACGAAATCCGAGAACGAACTCAAAACAGGAAGAGGAAGCCTCGTGCAACCCGAATAAGCCCATGAAGCTCTCGGCCACTACTCCTTGGAGAGAGAGCCGAGAGGTCCCATGGCCTGAATAGGGTTCCACGAGTTTTCCCCATTTCTTTTCGAATAATTTCTCGCATGCTTAAACGACAAACATGATAAATGACACGATTAAATGAAAGTCGGTATTGCCATGATTTGAATAACGCATTCGAACATGCAAACATGCAGAAACAAGTTATTTAAGGAATCGATAAAACAATACCGACTTTATGCATGTAAGAACACACGAGAAAACTCGGGAATCGAACTTGGATCGGGCTAAGAAGGCCGTTCTTAACCCGAGGAAAGCAAGCCAAGTCTCGGTTACCAGTTCTTGAGGCAAACCCGAGAGCTCTTTTGCTTATTTCGGGTCGGGAAGGTCTTCCGAGGGTCGATCCAAACGTTTCCCGACATACTAACATGTTAATCGACGATAAACATGCATGATATAATGTAAAAGTGCATAAAAATGAAGTCTTGCAAGTGAACATGCTTTGTGCACCATATAACTCCATGAACATGCAATAAATGTAAAAAGCCCTAACTCCTTTAAGTCAAGAATGATTTACCTAGTCTCGGGATACGATGAAAGAGTCGGGAAAGTGTTCGAGAGTTGGGTGACTCGGTAGAACGCTTGGAAGGATGCTCGGGTGTAAAGGATGCACGTTCGAGTGTGCACGGACGTCGGGCGGGCGGGCAAGCACGCGGGGGCATGCGCGGGCGCGCGGCTGTGCACCCGTACGCGCGGGAGCGTGCGGCTACGGGTGCACTGTTCACCCGAGAGCACGATCTTCACCCGAAATGAGGAAATCAACCTGAAATGATGAGCAAATGACTTTAAACCAAAAATCTAAGTTCATAAATGAACTCCTTGGGTCCAAAACATGTGGTCCATGGAGTTTGAGAATTTTTGAACTTAAGTCGGGATGATGAACATCGGCTTCCGACTTAAGAAACTCAAAGCTTTCTTCGAGTTTTCTTCGGTTTTTCTCTCTTGGTTTTGAAACGTTGAAGCTTGCTGGTTTTGGTTTATGGAGTTGAGAACTTTTCTTGAGAGAGAAAGCTTGGAGAGAGCGTGCAAGAGGAGAAGTGATTAGGTTAATCACTTTGGGGCTATTTATAGGCAAAACTAATGGGCAATTAAGCCAAAGCAAGTGCTCTTAACCCCTGTGCTTAGCAAATTTTGGCCACGTAATGAGGATGAGGATGAATGTGAGCTAAGTATCCTTCATGTGGAAGAGCCAAAAGCATTAATGAGCATTGACGAAGGATTGAGTGCTATTTTCAAACTTCTTGGATATTTTCATGCAAGAGTGCAAGTTGGCTTCTTGCATTGAAGAAGAAGAAGAAGCTTCTAGAGCAAAGGGTGACTCATCTTGGGCATCCCGTCGGTCCTGTTAGCACCCCATTTTGGCCCACCGGCTTCCCATGCGAGGATCCCCGACCGAAGCCCGGGGCACTACTCATCACCCGGCAACCGGAAGCCAATAGGCGGGCACGAGGTCATGAACAATAAGAGAAGAGCACGATCCACTAAGAAAGGCGGAAGAGAGCAGTCAGAAGAACAGACGAACGAGGAATCCCGAAAACGACAGAGCTGGCACTGTGGCACTATTCATCACCGAGCCACCGAAGCACCGAAAGGTGCCCAATATGGGGCTTCAAAAATCCCCCTCAGTGCCAAAGTGACCAACGAGACGTCCGGGCGCATTTCCGGGGCATCCTGCTTAAGCCGGGACACCCCGATCCCCCACGGACGCCTTTTCTGACAGAGCTCCCGGGGTTCGCTCCACTGACAAGCAAACGGCCCCTCAAAACGGGCCTACAGGCACCCAGGGACCACCAGGGCCGGGGAACAAGCTTCAGACAACCTTCTAGAACTCGGCTCGGTCTCCCGAAGTACGTTTCAGTGGTCGCGAACGCCTCCCGGCGAGCCTTTGGGTATTTCCACGGAAAGCAGAGACCACAACGATCTCTGAGTACCTCACAATAATCCCCAAGCACCTCAAGGAATTCAGGGCACACTGAGAAAATCCCGATCAAAGTCCCTAGGTCCTCCCGGGCCAACGGTCCCCGACCGAGGACGACGGGCCAACGATCCCCCACGGGGCAAAAGGATCGCCAAAACGAATGCAGGCATGCACAAAGAACAATCGGGGATCGAGGGACGCTAAACTCCACTCCGAACGTCCGAACAGGGCAAAACCGACTCCCGAGGCGCCAAGTCGCCCGAACGTCCGTCCATATGACGCATGGCGATATTAGGCTCATTCAAATCCTCGTCATTCAAGCATTCCAAATCCATAATTTAATTGGACACCGGAGATCGGACGCGCGCTCAATCAAGTCTCAAGTATTTTCCGGCTTTTCTCTCAACTGAATGGGACCCACAGCTCAGCCAAGCCAAGCCATCAAGCCGCGGCTCAACCCCAAGCCACGGCTCAACCCTCGGCTCCGATTGGACAGCCCCAAGCCGCGGCTTCCCCCTCCATGGCCGGCGGCTCCACCTCCCAAGACACTCCCTCCACCACACAATTCAAATTTCCCTCACTTCTTTCACTTCTTCTTACACATCCATCACACTCATCACTCTCCTTTGCCTTTCCCCACACTCAACATGACATCTACCCCTCCCTAATCCCCTTGGAATTTTCGGCAGCCCCCTAAGCATGCCCTAACCCCACTTAACTTTGCTCAATTGCATCATTAAGCTTCCCTTTATAAGCCCTTTCACCATTAAGCCTAATCACTTCTCCATTCTCCTTCTCTCTCAAGCCAATCTCTCTCCAAAAACCTCTCAAGCTCCAGCCCTTTCCCTCACTTTCGTTCAGCCCGTGCCAAGGCCGAAACCAGCTAAAACCGCCGGAAAACCACCCGGTATTCCTGTAACCACCCGACCCGACTTAAGCCAAAAATCATCAAACTTCCTAGCCTACATATTTCCCACCCCCTAAGTCCATTTCCGGGCTTAGATTTTCGATTTGAGGCCTCCAACACCCCGTTCCAGCCGTGAGAACTTTCAGGTCCCGAGACTTCCCTAGCCGCGCACACCGAGCAAGCCACGTGCCATTTCTTCCCACGACTTCGGCGAGTCGTGCCTTCACGGTCAAAGGGTTCCTCACAACACTCACTCTCCCCCGTGAAGAGGTGGCCACGGTCCGAGGGCCGATCAACCGTGCACAACTGCCATTCACCCGTTTCTCTCTAACCGGGTTTTCCTCATTTTTACCAGGTTTTCTCTCACATTTTCGGGTTTGTTCAAGCCTTGGCACGCTCGGGTCTGCCCATGGTCGTGTAGATCCGCCTCTTAGGAGTCCAACGAGCCCGACCTCTCACCGTGCCGTGCCCGGAGCAAGCGTGCCGACTTGTTTTTCCCCGACTGGCCGCGGCTGTCTTCCACCCGGGTCACCCACCCGTGACTTCAAACCGAGTCTAGCGACTCCCACGGCCACGTCCCCGACTCTTCTCCTCGCGCACCGAGGCTAGGTAACATCTCTTAACGACTTAGAGGAGCTTGGATCTTTGATATTTGTTTACATGTAACGTTAATATAACTTAAAGTGGTCGGAAAGCATGAAAGTTCTTTTTTTTTATTTTTTTGGATCCACGCCTCCCATGCATTTTCATGCAACGTGTGTGCCTTATGTCTACTTGTATGATCGTGCCGTGTCCATATGAGGTGTGAGCTTGCGTGCCATGGTGGAAAGGGGCTCGGTTCCGCACGGGTGAGGTCCCCTTGGCCACGGTCAAGCCACGAGACTCACGGTTTAGTCTCTAGGGAGAGGCCCGTGAGCCCCTTGGCTTGCCCGGGGCTAGGGTGTTCTCTCCTTTCCCGAAAAGAGTTGGTTCCCACATCTCCTTACCGTTAATCTCATGTAGCATGATGGCATGGCGGGAAAAGACCCGAATCGGGGCCGGAGAAACTCTCCCGACCCGCGTGAGCCATGGAAGCTCACGGCCTTCCTTGAAGGAACATGGCCGAGAGCTTCCTTGGACCACACGAGTCCGGGAAGTTTTCTTCCACCCCGAGTCAGGCCGATTCCCGTGTTTTCCTTCTTTGCGTTATTAGTTGAATCGATGTCGTAACGTGTTTCCATTCAAACGTGCCGTTCGTGTGTTTTTGTATAATTTTATGCGATCGTGACCATGGCTAAATGTGATTAAAGGAGGGGAATAATACGGGATCAAGGGAGAAGAGCTCGAGAAGGGCTCGGCCATGCCAAGGAGCTCACGGCCATCCCCTTTGCAATAGGGGCCGTGAGGCTCCTTGGTGTGGCCGAAGCCTGCAAGCTCCCCTTTCCTCGAAGCCGCATGATTCCCGCACACCACCCTTGATCCTATTGTGAAATTGGATAAGATTGTTCGTGGATTTCGTGAACATGATGCTTTGGATGTCTTGTGTGTTTATTCGCGTAAATCGGTGTTATGATAATGTCAATCTAATGAAACGTTCGTTATCTTTATGCGTATGTCGTTCTTTGCATGCAAGGGCCGATTAGGAACGACGTGAAAGACCCACCGAAACTCGAATCGGGTCAAGGAGTATTCGGCCATTCATCCTTGAGAGGTGGCCGAATCATCCGTGACCTCCTTGGAGCCTCGGTTGGTCTCTTCGTTGTTCCGAAATCGATCCTTGGAATTGTTCGTGATTACGCCTCCTTTTATTCGTTGTCTACACGTTCATTACTCATTAGACATGTTAGACCCGGATACTTCCCGTTAAAACCGTAACCGCAACGTGAAAAAAATAATCACCGAAGAATCTCACAAATGGGCAAACGGGACGTCTCATTCGGTTAATTAAATCATTTGGATTAAATAATGGGACAAATCAAATATTAATTCGTAAACGCATCGATGATTCACGGAACGACGTGAATGCCCTTTTCCCTTAAAAAAATTCACAATTTCAAAATACCGAATCGCGTAACACGAATATAATTGATGTCTAGGGAGTACTCATGTGCCATGACTCGAGTCCGGGCCCAATTTGAGGCGGCCCGAGTCAGGGCACGAGAGTCCTTCTTAGACTCCTTCGTGTGACATGATCTCCGATTTATGCACGAACATCGCAATTTTATCACCCAAGGGCATGACCGTCATTCCTTGATTCACCGATACCCTAGGCGTTAGGAAGTCGGAAACACCTCGATCTATGGACGGAAAAGGGCTACCCGTTCGGGTACGAGTCTCATTCGCACGGCCTATTCTGTCCACTTTCGGTGTTTCTATCTCCCTAGTGTAGATTCGGTGGGAAGCATTTCATTTCAGGTGCAAAACACGAACAACCGGATTAATCGTACATTCGGCCTAATCGAACCTTAGATAATGGATAGTTGGGATAATAGATCCCAATCTAGAGTCAAAATACGAGTTTGGCTAATTCGGTGAAATCGCAGTGACACTTAACTAAATGAGAGTCTTAAAACGAATACACACATGTAACCGGCTTAGAACCCCATTCCAATCCGTCATTTACGCTTGCCTAGGATAGATACATTGTTTGCTAACCAACCCCGGCTAATAACTGATTAAATCACGTACATTTGGCCTAATACACAATTCGTTTGTATTCACTAACACTTATCAGTTGTTGTCAGTTGCTTTCTATATTGTGTCAGTTATATCAATTTTCTTCTGTTTTATTCTTGCTTTTTGATGATTTATTGCGGTTCGAGCCCGAACCCATAGGTTACGTGTTGCACGGGGTCCAACGCCCCAAATCACCAAACATGAGGTCCAACGCCTCTTAATTCACCGAGCGCGTGCAACCCGAGTGCGGAATGGGATCTAGCCTCGAGTCGCCATCACACTCCAAATATGGCCTATGTGGAAGGAAATTTGGATTGGATGTGTGAAACGTGTTTAGATATCACCCGGGAGCTCGATCGGTCCAACGGTTACAGTGGGAACTAATCGGTTCTCCTGCAAACCGTCGGTTCGATTGGACTCGACCCCCGGCTCTTTGAGCCCGCGTTGCGTTAATTTATTTATCGGTCATTCAAAACACACGGTGAGCCGGAGCGGAATATTGGCCCAATGCAAATCGATCGGGATCCATTTACTTATTCAGTTGCACTTTGTAATTATTCGAGAGAACATCGTAAGGATATTATTTGTATAATCATTCACTTGTAAGGATCCCCGATCGGTGAGCGAGAGGTCCGAGTGTCGAATCGGTCAAGTTGGTCTGTTATCACCAAGAGATGAGTAAGCTCGAATACTCGCGGTCTCGGTTCGCGCAGGGAATCGACCATCACGGTTCGATGAACTGTAACGCTAAGATAGTGAACCGATTCCTCGATGCACAAGCCTACTCATCTTTCGGACTCTTGGCCCAACTTGATCATTCATCGAATTTACGGTGTCAAAACGGGCGAGTTGAGCGCAACTCTAAATCACGCGGTAAATAAACAAAATGGCAAGCCTAGCAAGCTAGAGTACCGAAAGGGCGTGCGGGATATAGGCCCGCACGTAATAGAACCCCCGAATTCGGAATTTCCGGTTCCGTACGACCATTGCCTTAGCATTTAGGTGTACCCCGTACCCCTAGACCCGGGTAACTTGCCGGCCCTCGACCTTCAGGTCGTAAAATGGCGAGTGGCGACTCCTTCTCACGTGCGTTCGTCGCGCGTCCCCGGGAAGGTGGATACTTCCAAGCCGCGTTTGCTTAGGCGCGCGCATGCGTGCCCCGACGAGATGAAATTCGGGTGCGCACAGGTCCCATGACCGAAGAGGAGAAACCGAGAAAAAGTTCGGGTCTCGATTGATCGCGCATTCGAAATTTTGTGGGCACTTAACCCTTAAGCCGGTGAATGCAAATATGGAGCCGGAGATGTCCTAGGAGGCTGAAACTAGATTTCTCAGATTGCTTTCCGAATTTCTTGGGCGATCCGGAGATCACTATGATCTCTGTTTGTCGAGATTGGGCCTCTAAGGATATGAAAAGTGCATCTGAGACCCTTAAAGCACTGCTCAAGGGATCTAGATGAGTTGTGTGATTCATTCCGGCGATTCCACATTGTGTAAGGTAAGCATCCGGCGTCAAGTTTCCCCAAAGAGGACCTCCGGATATGGATTTTCACTGAAAATGGCCTTTTGTGCTCCTTGGAGGTTACTCGGGAAATTGTGAAGGGTTTTGTTGTCTGATTTGCCCAATTGTGTCTGTCCGCTGGAGTTTCCAAGGCAATATAGGGTCAACCTCGTTTGCCGTTATTCCATCAGACCAGTCTCTGGTTATGCTCTTCCGATAATGGGTATGCCCGTTTTGTCGTTCATAAGTCATTCAGGGTGTCTGTATGGCTTCCAAAAGACAATCTGAAACACTGCTCGTGCTCTGTATGATTGTGGGGGCATGGCCGCATCTGATATTTGGAATTAACTTTTCTCCGAGAAACCGGCATTTTTGGACTTCCACTGAAAAGTTATCTGTATACAGAAAGTTGTTCTATATAGAGCAGATGATTTGCGAAATGCGTTTGAAGACACTTTTCATCTGTTTGGTATCGATGTGGAATTTTGAAGTCCAATATTGGGTATCTTCCGACGGTCAAGCGAACTATCGGAAAATAGGCTTGTCCGTGTGATATACTGAAAATGCCGGTTTTGGATGTTGTTGAGCTCTTTAGTCGCTCTGTTGCCTTTTGGTGACCCTTGGAGTCTTTATGTTACTTGCGCATGTCATCCACTTGATTTGGCTAACTTGAGGATGAATAGTGATTTATTGCTCTGTCGAGCCTTTTTCTGTATCGATGCTTAAGTCAAGGCCTGAATCATTCCTGATATGCCTTGTATGAACCAGTGAGCCAAAATGGGGTGCTGACATTGTTTTTGGAGATATCCGTGATAGAATGGACCGGCAAGATCAACGAATTGATCAAATGCAGAGGGAGCAACCCAGGCAGCATGTGCAAGTTCCCAATGCAAGGAGACTAATTCGCTAGTCACCGAATCCTCACGATGAAGAAGATGAAGATTATGAGGAAGATTATGAAATTGCATCCGTGGGAAGTGTAAGGAGTTAGGAATGAGGGGCGAAGACTATTCTGGTATTTTGGTGAGATCTTCTCCTTTGCTCTTCATTGAACTCCTTCAAACGAACAAGTGTGACAGCTTGTGATTGTTTGGTACACTTTGATATTGTTGGTTCTTGTTTATCTATAAACAACGGGTCAATAATCGTTGTCTTGATATTGTTGGTTCTTGTTTCTCTATAAACAACGGGTCAATAATGTACGGACCCGAATGTGGACTCTCGTCGGGGCCCGCATCGCGCGCTTTTGGATCGCGCGGCTTGGTCGGAACGTCCACCTTCCCGCGGGGGCGCGCGTCGGACACGCGTGAGAGAAGGAGTCGCCACTTATCATTTTACGACCCGAAGGTCGAGGGCGGATAAGTTACCCAGGTCTAGGGGTATGGAACACCTAGTTGTTGTTAAGGCATTGGTCTGTACGGAACCGGAAAGTCCGTGTTCGGGGGTTCATGTTACGTGCGGGCCTATATCCCGCACGCCCTTTCGGTACTCTGGTTTGCTAGGCTTGCATGTTTTATTATTTACCGCGTGGATTAAGTTGCGCTCAGCTCGCACGTTTTGACACCGTAAACTCGATGAATTAAACGATGTCGGTTGAGAAGCCAAGAGAGAAGTAAATCTGTGTGTCAGGGAATTGGTTCACAATCTTGCGTTACAATTCATCGAACCATGGAGGTTGAATCCCTGCGTGAACCAAAACCGCGAGATCTTGGATTTACTTGTGTCTGGGCAAGCATTAGACCGATTCGATTAATTCGACTCTCGGACCGTTCGCTCACCGACTGGAATTCTTACAGAATAAATGTACAAAATAAAATCCTTACAATGCTCTCGAAAACAATAAATACAAATTACAAAAGGGTCGAATTCCAGTCGTTTTGCGTTCGGTTATTATTCCACTCTAACTCACCGTGAGTTTAGGGAAAAGACCGAAGAACTGAAATTCAATGGACGCTCTCACTGAATAGGGCGTTGGACCCTGTGAGTGTTGATTAGGGTGTTGGACCCTGTGCTCGATGATTAGGGCGTTGAACCCTAATATTATTCGGCCTAGGGGTCAGGCCCGACCCGCATGGCAAACAGGTGCAGAAAGATAACAAGCAACAGGTTAATAACAGACAAAGTGTTTGTTATTGTCTTGTTTACGTGAATTAACAGATTATTAACCCAGGGGTGTTTTTGCAAGCAAATGCCATATGCTAAACAATCAAACATATGCCAATGTTTCAGCATTCGGCTTTGTTTTGAGAACTTGACAAAGAGAGTCAAATCTCAGGTGTGTGAATCGCTTTTACAGTTGTTCTGTATTGTGACACTGAATTACCACTGAATTAACCAAACTCGTGTTTTGACTCTAGATTTGGAATCTAGAATTCCTCCTAACCATTATCTAGTGTTTGGTTAGGTCGAGTGAAAGGTTAATCAGCATTTCACAGGTTTTCTGACAAGGATCAACTGTTCTAGTTACCCGAGTCTATGTTAGGATAGCAGAAACTCATCAGTTAGATAAGAAAAGGCTATGCAGATGAACCTGCACCTGAACAGGTAGCCCGTTCTTATCCCGTACTGTAGTGTTTCTGTTATGCTAACCCTAAGGATGTCGCTGGATTGTGAAAAGACAATTTTGCCCTCTATTTGAAAATTGTTTTCAGAAAAGGGGAAAGATCGCAGTGCGGGCCACCTCGGCCTGTAGCCGGTGTCGACCGATTCCCTGGATCATCCAGGGTTGTGCAAGAACCCCAAAAAAGCCAAAGAACCGGTCGATCTGCCCGGAAGTGATCTAGAAAGATCTTCTGTATCTTGACCTGAGTTACCTAGAATCAGGTAAAAACTCAAGTTGAGACACAGAAGCCCTTTCCAGACATCCATGCTACATCGGACCGCGCGTTTCGGGTTTTGAAATTGATAAGTTTGAAAAGGGCACCAACGTCCTTTGACGACTCGTCGACGCGAGTTATCAATTAATGTCCAATTCGGGTAAACTTTATCAGTGTGAAGTGAGTTTAATCGTGTGAGCGTCCCGATTAACCAATTTGTGGCATTAATGCTTAAGGGTTGTGCCGAATGCATTAATTGTGAAAACGATTCGCGACTCGACGACCAAGACGATTCCATAAGGATCGAGGATAATTTGGTCTAATGACCGAAACTATCCTCATAACCAAATGGACCCGAATGAGTCATCGATACTCGAATCCATGCATGCTTTGTTTAAAAGAGTCTTTACATGATATTTTAATATGGGAATCGTAAAGACATTGAAGTAAAACTTCACATCATCCGATCAACAAATTAAACTTGAGATAAGGAATTCATTCTTGACTCAAGGAAGGCCAAGAAGCCCTCGGCTTCATCTTGTGAAGGGTGGCCGAAGGTTCTCATGGCTCTATCCGAGTCACGAACGATTTCCTAATCGTGGTTTAATTATTTCTCGCATGCTCAAACATCGACCGTGATAAATAGCACCCTTTTTTAACAAAAGCCGGCGTTATCACGATTTGTTTAGCTCATTTAAACATACAAACATTCACAAACGTGTTAACTAAGGAAAAGGATAAAATAACACCGGCTTCATGCATGCAATAATGATAAAACAAACTCGGAAATTAACTTGAATAGGCTAAGGAGACCGATCTTAACCCGAAAAGAGCAATTTAAGTCTCAACCCTCTCCTTTAGAGAGTTGGCCGAGAATTAATGTGCCATAATCGGGTTGGGATAGTCTTCTTTATGATGATCCAAGCTCTTTTCCGACATGGTAGCAAGTCATAAGATAGTGTACATGCATAATATAACATAAAATTGCATAAAAATTAAATCTTGCAAATGAAACATGCATGAAACACCATAATACTCCATAGCCATGCAAAAATATAAAAAGTCCTAACTCCTCTAAGTCGAAAGTGTTTTACCTAGCCTCGGAATACGAGGAAAGAGTCGGGGAAGTGTTTGAGAGTCGGGTGACTCGGTGGAACCCTTAAAAGGGTATTCGGGTGCAAGGATGGACGTGCACGGGCACGGTCGAGCACGGTGACGGGAGCTAGTGGGCACGGACGTGCGCTGGTGACGGGCGCGGGCGTGCGCTGGTGACGGGCGCGGGCGTGCGCTGATGACGGGCGCGGCGTGCGCTGGTGACGGGCGCGGCGTGCGCGGGTGACGGGCGCGGGCGTGCGCTGGTGACGGGCGCTGGCGTGCGCGGTGATGGGCGCGGCGTGCGCGGGTGACGGGCGCTGGCGTGCGCGGGTGATGGGCGCGGCGTGCGCGGGTGACGGGCGCGGGCGTGCGCTGGTGCGGGCGCGGGCGTGCGCGGGTGACGCCTGGTGACGATGGGCGCGGCGTGCGCTGGTGACGGGCGCGGGCGTGCGCGGGTGACGGGCGCGGGCGTGCGCGGATGACGGGCGCGGCGTGCGCGGGTGACGGGCGCGGGCGTGCGCGGGTGACGCCTGGCTGCGGATGCTGGCTGCGCTTGGTGACGCCTGGCTGCGCTCGGTGACGCCTGGTGACGGGCACTGTTCACCCGAGAGCTCCAACTTCACCCGAAATGATCCAAAATGATAAGCAAACGACTCCAAACTAAAAAACTGGGTTCAGAAATGGAATCCTTGGGTCCGAAACATGTCGTCTATGAAGTTTGAAGAATTTTGGATATAAGTCGGAATAGTGCCCGCTATGGATCCCGACCTAAACTCCAAAGCTATTTGGCTTGATTCTTGATTTTCATGAAGTTCCTTGCTTGCTGCTGGTTCCTAAGGAGTTGAGAGCATTTTCTAGAGGGAGAAACTAGCAAGATGAGGTGTGCTTCATGAATCATTAGCTTAATCACAAATAGGCAATATATATGTGAAGCTAATGAGCAATTAAGCAAAACAAAGCACCATTAAGGGCCTCATTAATGAAGGTCGGTTGCCCTAATGGAGATGAGGATGAATGTCATCCAAGTATCTTGATGAGGAAGAGCCAAGAAGCATTAATGGAGGTGGAGTTAATGGCTTGAGTGTTGACTTGGAAGACCAAAGATATTTTGGGCTAGGTGAGGGCAAGAGAGGAAAGGGGAAAAGGCCGAAAAGTTTGGGGCAAAGGGCGGTTGCCCTTGGGCAGCCCGTGGGTCCCACGGCTTGTGAGGAGAAACCGGGAAAAGACTCGGGTCTCGATTGGTCGCGTATTCGAAGTTCGTGGTTCGAATTGAACGTCGAATTGTCTGTATACGCGTGAAAACGGAGTTAATGAGCCCAAGATTGACATTTTCTATTGAGAAATGTCTCGGATGTGTGTGGGGCTCGGGAGCCGATTTTGCCCATTGCAAGTGATCGGGGCGAAGTTGTCCGCTTCTGACAGCATATCCCGTGTCTGCATCTCATGTTGGTCATTTTGGCATAAGTTGTCAAACCACGTGAACAATCATCCCTTAAGCCGGTAATGCTAACGTGGGGCCGGAGACGTCCTAGGAGGCCGAGACTGGTTTTCTCAAGATGACTTCTGAGTTGCTTGGGCACTCCGGAGATTACTGTAATCTCTGTTTGTCAAGATTAGACCTCCAAGGACTTGAAGAGCGTATCTGAGACCTCTAAAGCACTGTTTGAGAGATCTAGATGAGTTGTGTGAATTATTCCGACGACTCCACATTGAGCCTTAAGAAGGCTAGCATTGTGTAACGTAAGCATTCGGCGTCAAATTTCCCCAAAGAGGACCTCCGGATATGGATTTCCACTGAAAATGGTCATTTCCGCTCTTCGGAGGTTACTCGGGAAACCGCGAAGGGTTTTGCTGTCTGTTTTGCCCAATTGTGAATGTCTGCTAGAGTTTTCTGGGCAATGCAGTATGAACTTCGTTTGCCGTAATTCCATCAGACCCTTCTCCGGCTATGCTCTTCTGAAGAGGGGTATGCTTGTTTTGCCGTTCGGAAGTCATTTGAAGTGTCTGTGTGACTTCCAAAAGACAATCTGAAGCATTGTTCCTACTCTGTGTGCTGATGGGGCATGGCCGCGTCTGATATTTGGAATTAACTTTTCTCTAGGAAACCGGCATTTTTGGACTTCCACTGAAAAGTTGTCTGTATACAGAAAGTTGTTCTGTATAGAACAGATGATTTGCAAAATGCCTTTGGGGACACTCTTCATCTATTTGGCACTGGTGTGTATTTTTGGAGTCCAATATTCACTATCTTCCGATGACCGAGCGAACTATCGGAAAATAGTGCCGTCCGTGTAATACACTGAAAACGCCGGTTTTGGACATTGTTGAGTTCTTTGGTCGCTCTGTTCCCCTTTGGTGACCCCTAGAGTCCTTCTGTCATGTCCATGGGCCATTTGCTCAATTTTGCCAACTTGAGGATGAATAGTGATTTCTTGCTCTGCCGAGCCGTTTTCTGTATTCTGCTCAAGTCGTGGCTTGGGTCATTGCTAATATCATTGTTTGGAATGGTGAGCCAAAATGGGGTGCTGACAGCTTGCCCCTCTTTGACTGCTTGCTCGAGTAGAGGATGCAATCAAAGATTTCAAAAGCACCCCAGTTTGATAGCAATGATCAAAAATGGAATTTCCTATATGGCCCTCTCCTTTTTGTTTTGGATATGTAGGATGTTGTACCTAATAAAAGGGAATATGGTGAGATGTGCACAATAACATGTAGAGTTCGGAACAAAGCTGAAACAGGCAATTAAAGTCGGGACTGACCCGACGGGGATTGACCCCAATGCAAGAAAAGTAATCGGGACTGACCCGAAGGGGTTTGCAATATGCACGAAAAGTAATCGGGACTGACCCGAAGGGGACTGACCCCAATGCAGGAAAAGTAGTCGGGACTGACCCGAAGGGGACTGACCCCAATGCAGGAAAAGTAGTCGGGACTGACCCGAAGGGGACTGACCCCAATGCAGGAAAAGTAATCGGGATTGACCCGAAGGGGACTGACCCCAATGCAGGAAAAGTAATCGGGACTGACCCGAAGGGGACTGACCCCAATGCAGGAAAAGTAATCGGGACTGACCCGAAGGGGACTGACCCCAATGCAAGAAAAGTAATCGGGATTGACCCGAAGGGGACTGACCCCAATGCAAGAAAGGTAGTCGGGACTGACCCGAAGGGGTTTGCAATATGCACGGGGCGCATACCGAATGAACTGCATAGTTCAAAGGCGCCTACCCGGTGGACTTGCGCTGTGCACTGCAATCCTGAGAGGGTGCACGCTAATGAAAGTGCATTGCAGAAATAAATGTGCACTGCGGTCCTGAGAGGGTGCACGCTAATGAAAGTGCATTGCGGAAATAAATGTGCACTGCGGTCCTGAGAGGGTGCACGCTAATGAAAGTGCATTGCGGAAATAAATGTGCACTGCGGTCCTGAGAGGGTGCACGCTAATGAAAGTGCAATAGAAATAAATGTGTGAGAAGTAAATGCAAACACTGGGGAGTGGTGTGAGGTGTGGAAGGAATCATTGTGTTCCTTCCCTCGTTGATTTCGTCCATGTTGCAATCGATGTGGTGGCAAAATGCTTCGTTATTTGCCAACTGATTGCGATGCAACTGAGTGCCTGGAGTGCTGCTCTGAAGATTCTCCTCTTGGGTTGAGATTGTCATCCGTCACATGAAGTAGAGATGAATCGATCTTGGGGAGATATCTTCCAAGGAGCGTTGATTTGTCGGAGGCAAGCGTTGATGCTGGGACGAAGTCATTTCACTGAAGCCTTACCTCTGTGGCAGTGATGTGTTTGATCTGCCGAAAGCCGGGCTCGCCGCTAGGCGTTACCTATTGGGCTGCCGGAAACCGACTTTGCTGCTGAGGAATGATTGTGCTTTGTCGGAGGCCAGCTCTGTTGCTTGGGCGGTCATGCTTTGACCTGCAAGAAGTTCGCCAAAAGTCGGCGTCTTGTATTGCGAGACTCGAGCTCTAAGACAGAGCGCCTACGTATCCCGTGGAACTAGGAATCAGAGTCTATCGTAGTTCATGCTGTTTGCAGTACCTGTGATCCTGACATTACTAGTAAATCATGTTAGAAATACTAACAAGTAATGGACACAGGTAAGCATGAAAATGTTGTTGCGACACGCAGATCTTCAGTTTTGGGTCACCTAAACAACCCATGAAGATTTTTGCTTTGACAGTATAAGTAGGTCCCGTTCTCGGAGGCCTAGATGCGGGGCCTCCAGGGGCTCCCGTTAGCTATGTATTGGGCATATCGAGACTTCCCCGACGATGCCCTAGCAATTCTATCGTTTGTTCGACGCGCCCGTCGGCTTTGAACCCTTCTCAATAGGGTACAGTAGGGCGCTGCATTTGCAACCCGCTTGGGGATTTCTATTCAGATTTGGTCAGACTCGGTCTGACCATTTCCAAAGCGTTGTGACTAGACTCTTGGAGAGGAATGTCTGGGATTTTGGCTCTGTGATAGCCTGTTGAAGGGTGGCTGTGACCCATTCGGAGTTATGCAAAGACAAAGTGAAAAGAGAAAGCTTGGGAAGCATGTTGCCCGCAGGCTAAAAGGATACACGGGTTCACGCCTGCAATGAGATGTACCCCCATTTTTCTTCGTCCTTCTGTTGTGTAGGTTGTACTGAACTGCTTGGACGGCATATTCAGTTACCCACTGTGCTTGAGGAAGGTTCCCTCTTGGACGGTTGAGTGGTATTGGAGAGCCGATCGGGGATCGTGTTGGAATAGATAAACTGGCCACTTCCCTTGGGGATCTCTTGTCCACACGATGTGTGAGAGACTAGGGGCAATTTTATTTATCTCTCGTTTTGCTCTCCTTTTGCTACGATCACCCACCTCGGGGCCGCACCTCTCAACCTAAAGGGGAAGAGCTCTCCTTTTGCCACGACCGCCCCAAAGGGTTTTCGGTCGTGCCTCTCTTTTACCCTAGCTTTTGCCTAGGTCGCCCCAAAAAGGGGTTTTCGACCTAGCGGGCTCGATTCTTTTATCTCTCGAGTTTGCAAGGGCGAAGGGTTCGAAGGATTCAACCTCCAAATGCATTGTTTTCTGTCTCCGTCGAGGAGTTGTGTCTGCTGCTCCCCTTTTGTCGGGGTTTGTTGATTTCTCAGGATTGGCGGCGTCGGAGTTTTAAATCTCGGCAGTGCCTTGTTTTGTTCATTGGCAGGTTTTTCCTGCATCTTTTCTCTCTCTCTTCATTGGCGGGTTTTTCCCGCTTCTTTTCGCTCTGTTTTTTTTTTTTTTGCAGCTGGGGTTTGTTTTGTGCCCCGTGTCTTTGTTTGAAACTCCTCGACTTTGTATCGCCGAGGCCACTTTGGTGTGCTTCGCCTCGTGGAGACTTGTTGTGTGTTGCTAGCCCTATTTTGTGAGGACCGGCTTTCTTGGAAGTTTGACTCCCGTGCACTTGAAAGTTGAACTTCGTGTCATTTTCCCTTGCAATCTCTTCAGGTGAATTCCCCTATTGTCTAGAAGGAAAATACAAATTTGCCCTAGGGAACCAGTGGTCGGAGTTGTCTTGATGCTTGTTGCGGAGGAGGCCTGGACTTAACGCAAATGACCAGGAGCGTTCCAACGTCACTTGCTGGAGTGACCCACGATGGCGACCTCGGGGCGAACTTCAACCAGGGAGGCCCAGTGTACGTCGCTTGCCGAGGTTGTGTTGGCGCGAACTTCAACCGGGGATGCCCCAGTGTACGTCGCTTGGAAAAGTTGTGCTAGTGCGAACTTCAACCGGGGATGCCCCAGTGTACGTCGCTTGGAAATGCTTTTCGTGGGTGTGGTGTTGTCCGAGGTGGTCTCGGTGCAAGCGTTGAACGCGAATGCCCTGGTCTTTTATCGTCGATGTGACTCTTGGTGGGCGGTTTCTGCAACTGTCGCCCCTGGCCGTCTCATGTCGTCAATGTCAACTGAAATCGTTGCGTTGATGGCATAAGGCTCGCTCAGTTGTTTTTGTCTTTAGCTTTGTAGGGGGTATCTCCATGCCGAGCCCCTTCCCTGTCAAAGTATAAGGGAGAAGGCTCGAGAGGAGTTCTCAGAAAGGCGTGAGCCTGTGCATCATTCTTCGCCTGTGACCGACGTGTCCCTGTAAAAGATGACAAAGAAGATAGTGTGTTAGGCGATTGTGCGGTGGAGTATGCGGTAAGAAATATGGGGTGGACCCATGGGAAAATCCCTTTTGTCTCGCACACGACCCATGGGGTGTCGCGTGTGGATGACATTTGTTTCCGGGAATGTAGTCATCACCACTCTGGAGTGGTTAGACCATGACTGAAGTCACATAAGCATGTTTTCCCTAATTGCGAGTAGGCATGCGCAGCCGTCCTAGGGAAGGCTCGAGAAGCCGAGTCCCACGAGGACAGGTAAGTCGAACAGGTCCAACAGAACCGATAGGGCGTCTTCGAGACTGTCCTAATGCTCCATTGAAGGATTTGTTCATGTCGGGAGCCTATTTGTGGGAATGCATTTGAATGAAAGCAACAGAGAGTTTAAAGAAAACTGCGCGTGTTGCCCCAGTGTTTAGTCGGTAATCACAGCGGAGGTGGATGAGATCCATTCTTTGATCGGAGGCATGACCGTGCTGGTCTGCGATGGAGAGTTGGGTCATGCTCTGTTTGTGGAGCTGTCACTTTCTGTCTTTGTAGTGGAAAGATTAGACTTGCTCCTTGAAGTATCGCTTGGATGAATTTGTATCCAAGTCGATTTTGGATTTCAGATGAGCCTGAAAGCAGTAAATGCGAGGCGTCAAAACCTGAAAGCAGTAAATGCGGGGCCGAAGCCCAAAAGCAGTAAATGCTGGGCCGAGGCCCGAAAGCAGTAAATGCAGAACTGAGGTCCGATGCAGTAAATGCATGCTCGGTAGGAAAATGCAAGAGATGTAAGAGCAAAGGTCAATGCTGAGGAATAGCGCAAGGCGCTGCAATGCAGTGACGCCGATTTGCTTGCGGTATTGCTCTATGGAGCAGGGATGTGGACTTAGTGTTGAAATCCCAAGGAGCTGGATGGATGGGAGACGTTTGTTGTCTCAATTGTGGTCGCTTAGTATTCAGGCTGTCTTCTTGTTGAGAATTTCCTGCAATGGGAAAAGAAAACAATAAAGGAGCATGAACCGTTCAGCATTTCAATGCAAGAGTGTAGGGAAGCGAACTGGCCTGGTAGGTCTCGTGCAAGCACACCGAGAGACATGCATTGATACGTTGAGCAGGCATGTATGAGTTGGTGTGAACATGCTTGGACATGTGTGAGGCGCGCTCGATTGCTGGTAGATGCGCTGGGTCACGCGGAGGGACATGCGTCCAATCACGCAGTGACACTCTCTGTTAGGAAGAAGTTAGTGTTGGTTAACTTCGCCTGGGAAGGTTGATCGGCCCTCGGGCCACAGTTCGTCTTGCTGTGGAGGAAGGGTGAAGGCCGCGAGTGGCCTGCCCGCGAAAGTGGGCACGACTCGCCTATCGTGCGGGGTGGGTGGCCGGGATGGACTCGGCTTCTGGTCATAGCACATCTCGCTATGGAGAAGTGAAGACCGCGAGTGGTCTACCCGCGAAGGTTAGCACGACTCGCCTGTCGTGCGGGGTGGGTGGCCGGGCTGGACGGCCTCTGGTCATAGCACGTCTCGCCATGGAGAGGTGAAGACCGCAAGTGGTCTACCCGCGAAGGTTAGCACAACTCACATGTCGTACGGGACATGGTAGTTGCTGTGCAAACATCGGATGCAGGCAATGTATGAGTTTTCAAAAGCTAATGTCGTTGCATTGATTTGATTCAAGTTCCCAGATTTACGAAGATGGTTCATTTGAAAAAGGGAACTTAAGCAATAAACCAATGCAATGTCCTAGTTTATTTGAAAACATGCATGCAGGTGCAGAAAGAATAAATTATAATTGTATCTGTTACAATGTACATCGCTCATTATAGAAAAACAACAAAAGGCCCGCCTAAAAGAAAAACTACGAGCCGACTCAAAGACTCAACTTTTGGGTCGGTTGACGGCATGAAGGCAATTTTTGGTCCAGCATGACGGTCCCTGTTTATGCATGGTTTCAGTGCTCTACTGGGAAAACCACTAACTAGGGATGGGGGCCCTCGATTCAAGGGTGTCAATTCCTTGAAATCGAGCGAGGATCTTTGGGGGCCGGTTCGGTGGCGGAGCCGACTCGATCCGTTCCCTTACTCGGAACCTCTGACTAACCTAGCTTCCTAAATTGGCGCCCGTGGGATTTCAGGCGAGGTACCTAAATCCACTAGTATGATGCAATGCAAGTGCGGAAAGTAAAGGTGCATAAAGTAGATAAGCGGAAAATTGCAGAAAGCGGTAAATGAACATGCAAGCAAACAAACGGGATCGAGCCTGAACCCACTAAGTATGATCCCCAGTGGAGTCGCCAAGCTGTACGGACCCGAATGTGGACTCTCGTCGGGGCCCGCATCGCGCGCTTTTGGATCGCGCGGCTTGGTCGGAACGTCCACCTTCCCGCGGGGGCGCGCGTCGGACACGCTTGAGAGAAGGAGTCGCCACTTATCATTTTACGACCCGAAGGTCGAGGGCGGATAAGTTACCCAGGTCTAGGGGTATGGAACACCTAGTTGTTGTTAAGGCATTGGTCTGTACGGAACCGAAAAGTCCGTGTTCGGGGGTTCATGTTACGTACGGGCCTATATCCCGCACGCCCTTTCGGTACTCTGGTTTGCTAGGCTTGCATGTTTTATTATTTACCGCGTGGATTAAGTTGCGCTCAGCTCGCACGTTTTGACACCGTAAACTCGATGAATTAAACGATGTCGGTTGAGAAGCCAAGAGAGAAGTAAATCTGTGTGTCAGGGAATTGGTTCACAATCTTGCGTTACAATTCATCGAACCATGGAGGTTGAATCCCTGCGTGAACCAAAACCGCGAGATCTTGGATTTACTTGTGTCTGGGCAAGCATTAGACCGATTCGATTAATTCGACTCTCGGACCGTTCGCTCACCGACTGGAATTCTTACAGAATAAATGTACAAAATAAAATCCTTACAATGCTCTCGAAAACAATAAATACAAATTACAAAAGGGTCGAATTCCAGTCGTTTTGCGTTCGGTTATTATTCCACTCTAACTCACCGTGAGTTTAGGGAAAAGACCGAAGAACTGAAATTCAATGGACGCTCTCACTGAATAGGGCGTTGGACCCTGTGAGTGTTGATTAGGGTGTTGGACCCTGTGCTCGATGATTAGGGCGTTGAACCCTAATATTATTCGGCCTAGGGGTCAGGCCCGACCCGCATGGCAAACAGGTGCAGAAAGATAACAAGCAACAGGTTAATAACAGACAAAGTGTTTGTTATTGTCTTGTTTACGTGAATTAACAGATTATTAACCCAGGGGTGTTTTTGCAAGCAAATGCCATATGCTAAACAATCAAACATATGCCAATGTTTCAGCATTCGGCTTTGTTTTGAGAACTTGACAAAGAGAGTCAAATCTCAGGTGTGTGAATCGCTTTTACAGTTGTTCTGTATTGTGACACTGAATTACCACTGAATTAACCAAACTCGTGTTTTGACTCTAGATTTGGAATCTAGAATTCCTCCTAACCATTATCTAGTGTTTGGTTAGGTCGAGTGAAAGGTTAATCAGCATTTCACAGGTTTTCTGACAAGGATCAACTGTTCTAGTTACCCGAGTCTATGTTAGGATAGCAGAAACTCATCAGTTAGATAAGAAAAGGCTATGCAGATGAACCTGCACCTGAACAGGTAGCCCGTTCTTATCCCGTACTGTAGTGTTTCTGTTATGCTAACCCTAAGGATGTCGCTGGATTGTGAAAAGACAATTTTGCCCTCTATTTGAAAATTGTTTTCAGAAAAGGGGAAAGATCGCAGTGCGGGCCACCTCGGCCTGTAGCCGGTGTCGACCGATTCCCTGGATCATCCAGGGTTGTGCAAGAACCCCAAAAAAGCCAAAGAACCGGTCGATCTGCCCGGAAGTGATCTAGAAAGATCTTCTGTATCTTGACCTGAGTTACCTAGAATCAGGTAAAAACTCAAGTTGAGACACAGAAGCCCTTTCCAGACATCCATGCTACATCGGACCGCGCGTTTCGGGTTTTGAAATTGATAAGTTTGAAAAGGGCACCAACGTCCTTTGACGACTCGTCGACGCGAGTTATCAATTAATGTCCAATTCGGGTAAACTTTATCAGTGTGAAGTGAGTTTAATCGTGTGAGCGTCCCGATTAACCAATTTGTGGCATTAATGCTTAAGGGTTGTGCCGAATGCATTAATTGTGAAAACGATTCGCGACTCGACGACCAAGACGATTCCATAAGGATCGAGGATAATTTGGTCTAATGACCGAAACTATCCTCATAACCAAATGGACCCGAATGAGTCATCGATACTCGAATCCATGCATGCTTTGTTTAAAAGAGTCTTTACATGATATTTTAATATGGGAATCGTAAAGACATTGAAGTAAAACTTCACATCATCCGATCAACAAATTAAACTTGAGATAAGGAATTCATTCTTGACTCAAGGAAGGCCAAGAAGCCCTCGGCTTCATCTTGTGAAGGGTGGCCGAAGGTTCTCATGGCTCTATCCGAGTCACGAACGATTTCCTAATCGTGGTTTAATTATTTCTCGCATGCTCAAACATCGACCGTGATAAATAGCACCCTTTTTTAACAAAAGCCGGCGTTATCACGATTTGTTTAGCTCATTCAAACATACAAACATTCACAAACGTGTTAATTAAGGAAAAGGATAACAAAACACCGGCTTCATGCATGCAATAATGATAAACAAACTCGGAATTAACTTGAATAGGCTAAGGAGACCGATCTTAACCCGAAAAGAGCAATTTAAATCTCAACCCTCTCCTTTAGAGAATTGGCCGAGAATTAATGTGCCATAATCGGGTTGGGATAGTCTTCTTTATGATGATCCAAGCTCTTTTCCGACATGGTAGCAAGTCATAAGATAGTGTACATGCATAATATAACATAAAATTGCATAAAAATTAAATCTTGCAAATGAAACATGCATGAAACACCATAATACTCCATAGCCATGCAAAAATATAAAAAGTCCTAACTCCTCTAAGTCGAAAGTGTTTTACCTAGCCTCGGAATACGAGGAAAGAGTCGGGGAAGTGTTTGAGAGTCGGGTGACTCGGTGGAACCCTTAAAAGGGTATTCGGGTGCAAGGATGGACGTGCACGGGCACGGTCGAGCACGGTGACGGGAGCTAGTGGGCACGGACGTGCGCTGGTGACGGGCGCGGGCGTGCGCTGGTGACGGGCGCGGGCGTGCGCTGATGACGGGCGCGGCGTGCGCTGGTGACGGGCGCGGCGTGCGCTGGTGACGGGCGCTGGCGTGCGCGGGTGATGGGCGCGGCGTGCGCGGGTGACGGGCGCTGGCGTGCGCGGGTGATGGGCGCGGCGTGCGCGGGTGACGGGCGCGGGCGTGCGCTGGTGGCGGCGCGGGCGTGCGCGGGTGACGCCTGGTGACGATGGGCGCGGCGTGCGCTGGTGACGGGCGCGGGCGTGCGCGGTGACGGGCGCGGGCGTGCGCGGATGACGGGCGCGGCGTGCGCGGGTGACGGGCGCGGGCGTGCGCGGGTGACGCCTGGCTGCGGATGCTGGCTGCGCTTGGTGACGCCTGGCTGCGCTCGGTGACGCCTGGTGACGGGCACTGTTCACCCGAGAGCTCCAACTTCACCCGAAATGATCCAAAATGATAAGCAAACGACTCCAAACTAAAAAACTGGGTTCAGAAATGGAATCCTTGGGTCCGAAACATGTCGTCTATGAAGTTTGAAGAATTTTGGATATAAGTCGGAATAGTGCCCGCTATGGATCCCGACCTAAACTCCAAAGCTATTTGGCTTGATTCTTGATTTTCATGAAGTTCCTTGCTTGCTGCTGGTTCCTAAGGAGTTGAGAGCATTTTCTAGAGGGAGAAACTAGCAAGATGAGGTGTGCTTCATGAATCATTAGCTTAATCACAAATAGGCAATATATATGTGAAGCTAATGAGCAATTAAGCAAAACAAAGCACCATTAAGGGCCTCATTAATGAAGGTCGGTTGCCCTAATGGAGATGAGGATGAATGTCATCCAAGTATCTTGATGAGGAAGAGCCAAGAAGCATTAATGGAGGTGGAGTTAATGGCTTGAGTGTTGACTTGGAAGACCAAAGATATTTTGGGCTAGGTGAGGGCAAGAGAGGAAAGGGGAAAAGGCCGAAAAGTTTGGGGCAAAGGGCGGTTGCCCTTGGGCAGCCCGTGGGTCCCACGGCTTGTGAGGAGAAACCGGGAAAAGACTCGGGTCTCGATTGGTCGCGTATTCGAAGTTCGTGGTTCGAATTGAACGTCGAATTGTCTGTATACGCGTGAAAACGGAGTTAATGAGCCCAAGATTGACATTTTCTATTGAGAAATGTCTCGGATGTGTGTGGGGCTCGGGAGCCGATTTTGCCCATTGCAAGTGATCGGGGCGAAGTTGTCCGCTTCTGACAGCATATCCCGTGTCTGCATCTCATGTTGGTCATTTTGGCATAAGTTGTCAAACCACGTGAACAATCATCCCTTAAGCCGGTAATGCTAACGTGGGGCCGGAGACGTCCTAGGAGGCCGAGACTGGTTTTCTCAAGATGACTTCTGAGTTGCTTGGGCACTCCGGAGATTACTGTAATCTCTGTTTGTCAAGATTAGACCTCCAAGGACTTGAAGAGCGTATCTGAGACCTCTAAAGCACTGTTTGAGAGATCTAGATGAGTTGTGTGAATTATTCCGACGACTCCACATTGAGCCTTAAGAAGGCTAGCATTGTGTAACGTAAGCATTCGGCGTCAAATTTCCCCAAAGAGGACCTCCGGATATGGATTTCCACTGAAAATGGTCATTTCCGCTCTTCGGAGGTTACTCGGGAAACCGCGAAGGGTTTTGCTGTCTGTTTTGCCCAATTGTGAATGTCTGCTAGAGTTTTCTGGGCAATGCAGTATGAACTTCGTTTGCCGTAATTCCATCAGACCCTTCTCCGGCTATGCTCTTCTGAAGAGGGGTATGCTTGTTTTGCCGTTCGGAAGTCATTTGAAGTGTCTGTGTGACTTCCAAAAGACAATCTGAAGCATTGTTCCTACTCTGTGTGCTGATGGGGCATGGCCGCGTCTGATATTTGGAATTAACTTTTCTCTAGGAAACCGGCATTTTTGGACTTCCACTGAAAAGTTGTCTGTATACAGAAAGTTGTTCTGTATAGAACAGATGATTTGCAAAATGCCTTTGGGGACACTCTTCATCTATTTGGCACTGGTGTGGATTTTTGGAGTCCAATATTCACTATCTTCCGATGACCGAGCGAACTATCGGAAAATAGTGCCGTCCGTGTAATACACTGAAAACGCCGGTTTTGGACATTGTTGAGTTCTTTGGTCGCTCTGTTCCCCTTTGGTGACCCCTAGAGTCCTTCTGTCATGTCCATGGGCCATTTGCTCAATTTTGCCAACTTGAGGATGAATAGTGATTTCTTGCTCTGCCGAGCCGTTTTCTGTATTCTGCTCAAGTCGTGGCTTGGGTCATTGCTAATATCATTGTTTGGAATGGTGAGCCAAAATGGGGTGCTGACAAATAATCATTGTGCGCACCCGAATTTCGTCTCGTCGGGGCACGCATGCGCGCGCCTAAGCAAACGCAGCTTGGGAGCATCCACCTTCCCGGAGACGCGCGACGAGCGCACGTGAGAAGGAGTCGCCACTTACTGTTTACGACCCGTAGGTCGAGGGCCGTTGAGTCGCCCGGATCTAGGGGTACGGGGTACACCTAAATGCTAAGGCAATGGTCATACGGAACCGGAAATTCCGAATTCGGGGGTTCTATTACGTGCGGGCCTATATCCCGCACGCCCTTTCGGTACTCTAGTTTGCTAGGCTTGCCGTTTTGTTTATTTACCGCGTGATTTAGGGTTGCGCTGGACTCGCCCGTTTTGACACCGTAAATTCGATGAATCGATCAAGTTGAACCAAGAATCCAAAGATGAGTAGGCTTGTGCATCGAGGTATCGGTTCACTATCTTAGCTTTACAGTTCATCGAACCGTGATGGCCGATTCCCTGCGCGAGCCGAAACCGCGAGTATTCGAGCTTACTCATCTCTCGGTGATAATAGACCGACTTGACCGGTTCGACACTCGGACCTCTCGCTCGCCGACCGGGGATCCTTACAAGTGACTGAGTGAATATACAAATAAAATCCTCCTAATGTTCTCTCGAATAATTACAAAGGATAACTGAATAAGTAAATGGATCCCGATCGGTTTGCATTGGGCCAATATTCCGCTCCGGCTCACCGAGTGTTTTTGAATAACCGATAAACAAATTAAGGCAATGCGGGCTCAAGAAGCCGGGGGTCGGGTCCGATCTGTCCAACGGTTTACGGGAGAACCGGTCGGCTCTCGCTGTATTCGATGGGTCGATCGAGTTCCCGGGTGATATCTAAACCCGTTTCACGCGTCCAATCCAAATTTGCCTTCCACATAGGCCGCATTCGGAGTGTGACGGTGAATCGAGGCTAGATCTCATTCCGCACTCGGGTTGCACGCACTCAGTGAGTTAGGAGGCGTTGGACCTCGTGTTCGGTGATTTGGGGCGTTGGACCCCGTGCAACACGTAACCTATGGGCTCGGACCCGAACCGCAACAAATCAGCAAAAACAAATGGAAAACAGAAGGAAGCTGATAAAACCAATGGAAAACAGATAACAACTGACAAACGTAGATGAATACAGACAAGCGGTGTATTAAGTCGAATGTACGTGATTTAATCAGTTATTAACCGGGGTTGATTAACAAACAATGTATCTAACCTAGGCAAACATAGAGGGCGGGCTAGAATATGGTTTTAAGTCAATTATATGTGTGTGTGTGTTTTATGACTCTTATTCGGTTAAGTGTCACTGCGGTTTTACCGAATTAGCCCAAACTCGTGTTTTGACTCTAGATTGGAATCTATCATTCCGCCTATCCATTATCTAGTGTTTGATTAGGTCGGATGTACGATTAGTCCGATTCTTTGTGCTTTATAACTGAAATAAAATGCTTCCCACCGAATCTACAATGGGAAGGTGGAAACACCGAAAGTGGATGGAATGGGCCGCGCGAATAAGACTCGCACCCGGACGGGTTGCCCTTTTCTGTCCATAGATCGAGGTGTTTCCGACTCCCTAAAGCCTAGGATATCGGTGAATCACGGAATGACGACTATGCCCTTGAGTGGTAAAACATGTGATGTTCATATATAAATTAAAGATCGTGTGACACGAAGAGGTCTAAAGAGGACTCGCGCATCTCGACTCGAGCCGCCTCAAATTGGGCCCGGACCCGAGTCGTGGCACGTGAGTATTCCCTAGACATTAATTCTACTCGTGTTACACGACTCGGTATTTTGAAATTGTGAATTTTTAATGGAGAAGGGCATTCTCGCCGTTCCGTGAATCATCGATGCGTTTGCGAATTAATAACCAATTTACCCGATTATTTAGTCTAAGTGATTTACTTAGCTGAATGATACGTCCCGTTTATCCCATTTGTGAGATTTTTCTATATTTATTATTCCATGTTGCGATTATGGTTTTAACCGGAGCGTCCGGGTCTAACATGTCCAATACATAATTTAGATTCGTTCATCAACTAAAAGATAACATACCCACGAACAATTCCAAGGGCCGGTTTTAAAGTGACAATAGAAACCTATCCTCACTCAAAGGGGGTCTCAAAGCTTTCGGCCATCCCCTAAGAGTAATCGGCCGAATGCTCGGTGACTCACTACGAGTGTCGATGGGCTTCCGTGTCACTTCTAACCGGCTCTTGCATGCATAACGTAACGTGCACACGAGGGTAACACACATATCTTTAAGCCAATCATCAACATGATCCCGATTACACAAATGAACGCGCAAACCTAATATGAACACCATGTTTAAAGAATTAACGAAGCGCTGTACGGACCCGAATCTGGACTCTCGTCGGGGCCCGCATTGCGCGCTTTTGGATCGCGCGGCTTGGGCGGAATATCCACCTTCCCGTGGGGACGCGTGTCGGACGCGCGTGAGAGAAGAAGTCGCCACTTATCATTTTACGACCCGAAGGTCGAGGGCGGATAAGTTACCTAGGGTTTAGGGGTATGGAACACCTAGTTTGTTGTTAAGGCATTGATCTGTGCGGAACCGGAAAATCCGTGTTTGGGGGTTCATGTTACGTGCGGGCCTATATCCCGCACGCTCTTTCGGTACTCTGGTTTGCTAGGCTTGCATGTTTTATGATTTACCGCATGAATTAAGCTGCACTCGGCTCGCACGTTTTGACATCGAAGATTCGGTGAATTAAACGATGTCGGTTGAGAAGCCGAGAGAGAAGTAAACCAATATGTCGGGGAGTTGGTTCACAATCTTGTGTTACAGTTCATCGAACCATGGAGGTTGAATCCCTGCGTGAACCAAAACCGCGAGATCTTGGATTTACTTGTGTCTGGGCAAGCATTAGACCGATTCGATTAATTCGACTCAAGGACCGTTCGCTCACCGACTGGAATTCTTACAGAACAAATGTACAAAGTAAAAGTCCTTACAATGCTCTCGAAAACAATAAATAAAAATTACAAATGGCCGAATTCCAATCGACTCGCGTTCGGTTATTATTCCGCTCTAATTCACCGTGAGTTTAGGAAAAAGACCGAAGAACTGAAATTCAATGTACGCTCTCACTGAACTGGGCGTTGGACCCTGTGAGTGTTGATTAGGGTGTTGGACCCTGTGATCGATGATTAGGGCATTGAACCCTAATATTATTCGGCCTAGGGATCAGGCTCGACCCGCATGGCAAACAGATGCGGAAAGATAACATACAACATGTTAATAACAGACAAAGTGTTTGTTATTGTCGTATTTACGTGAATTAACAGATTATTAACCCAGGGGTGTTTTTGCAAGCAAATGCCATATGCTAAACAATCAAACATGTGCCAATATTTTAGCATTCGGCTTTGTTTTGAGAACTTGACAAAGAGAGTAAAATCTCAGGTGTGTGGATTGCTTTTACAGTTGTTCCGTATTGTGACACTGAATTACCACTGAATTAACCAAACTCGTGTTTTGACTCTAGATTTGGAATCTAGAATTCCTCCTAACCCTTATCTAGTGTTTGGTTAGGTCGAGTGAAAGGTTAATCAGCATTTTGCATGTTTTCTGACAGAGATAACCGTTCTAGTTACCATGACAGAAACTCATCAGTTAGATAAGAAAAGGCTATGCAGATGAACCTGCACCTGAACAGGTAGCCCGTTCTTATCTCGTACTGTAGTGTTTCTGTCATTGTCAGCACCCCATTCTGGCCCACCGGCTTCCCGCACGAGGATTCCCGACCGAAGCTCGGGACACGATTCCTCGCCCGGCAATCAAGGGGCGAATAGGCAGGCACGGGGTCACGAACAACGGGAGAAGAGCTAGGTTACTGAGAAAGACGGAGGAAAGCCATTGGAAGAACGAGCGGACAAAGAACCCCGAAATGGCGGAGCTGGCACTATGGCACTATTCATCACCGAGTCACCGAAGCACCGAAAGGTGCCCAATATGGGACTCCAAAAATCTCTCTCAGTGCCAAAGTGACCAGCGGCACGTCCGGACGCATTTCTGGGGCAAGCCACATGAGCCGGGACACCCCGGTCTCTCACGGACGCCTTTTCTTACAGAGCTCCCGGGGCCCGACCCACTGACAAGTAAACGGCACTCGGAAACGGGCCTACAGGCACCCAAGGACCACCGAAATCGGAGAACAAGCCTCAGATGACCTACTGGACCTCGACTTGGTTTCCCGAGGGACGTTCCAGTGGTCACGAACGCCTCCCGACGAGCCTTCGGGGCATGTCCACAGGAAACAGAGATCACAACGATCCCCGAGCACCTCAAGCAGGGAACACTGAGAAAATCCCGGTCACAAGTCCCTAGACCTCCCCGGGCCAACAGTCTTCGGTTGGAGACGACGAGCCAACGATCCCCCACGAGGCAAAAGGGTCACCGAAACGAACATTAAGGCGCACAAAGAGCAATCGGGGACCGGGGACGCTCAACTCCACTCCGAATATCCAAACAGGGCAAAACCGACTTTCGAGGCGCCGAGTCGCCCGAACGTTCGTTCACGCGACGCATGACGATATTAGACTCATTCAAATCCTCGTAGTTCAAGCATTCCAAATCTTCAAATTAATTGGACATCGGAAGTCGGATGCGAGCTCAATCAAGTTTCAAGCGTTTTCCGGCTTTTCTCTCAATCGAATGGGACCCACAGCTCAGCCAAGCCGAGCCATCAAGCCACGGCTCAACCCCAAGCCACGGCTCGCCCACAACCAGCCACGGCTTCGACGTGACAGCCCCAAGCCACGGCTGGATCCCTCATGGCCGGCGGCTCCAAGCTCCAAGAGCTTCCCTCCACCATCCATTTCAAATCTTCTTACACACTTACATCCATCCATCACTTCCTATCACACCCATCACTCCCCTTTGCTTTCCCTACACTCAACATGACTCTTGCCCCTCCCTAATCCTCCCTCAAAATTCGGCAGCCCTAGCTTAGGCCTCAAAACCGCAATTAGTTTCCTCTAATCATCCCGTTAGTCATCCCTACAAAGCTTCCAACATCATTAGTTCTAATCACTTCTTCATTCTCACTCTCTCTCAAGCCAACTTCTCTCTAAAATCCTCTCAACCTCCAGCCCTCATCGAAGTTCCGTCCAGCCCCTTACCAAGGCCGAAACCGGCCAAAACCGCCGGAAAACCGCTCGGTATTCCGGTAGCCACCTGACCCGACTTAAGCCAAAAATTATCAAACTTCCTAGCCTACATATTTTCTACCCCCTAAGTCCATTTCCGGGCTTAGATTTCCCATTCGAAGCCTCTGATACCGAGTTCTAGTCACATGAAGAATCGGGTCTCCTAGGCGTCACCCGCGTGCCCCGGACATCTCCACGCGTGCCATTTCTTCCCACGACTTCGGAGAGTCGTGCCATCACGTTCAAAGGGTTCCTCACTACCCTCACCCTCTCTCGTGAAGAGGTGGTCACGATCCGAGGGCCGATCAACCGTGCACAACCACCGTTTCACCCGTTTCTCCTTTACCGGGTTCACCCGACTCTTACCGAACTTTATCTCACATTTTCGGGTTTGTTCAGGCCTTGGCACGCTCGGGTCTGCCCATGGTCATCTAGATCTGTCTCTTAGGAGTCCAACGAGCTCGACCACGCACCGTGCCGTGACCGGAGTAAGCGTGCCGACCCGTTTTTCCCCAATCTGCCGCAGCCGCTGCCTTACGGGTACCTACTGCCCGTAACTTCCAGCCGAGTCTAGCGACTCTCAAGGCCGCTTCCCCGACTCTTTTCCTCGTATACCGGGGCTAGGTAACGTTCCTTTACGATCTATACAAGTTAGAATCTTCGATCCTTACTCGTAGGAAGTATTCGTGTGTTTTAAAGACCCGAAATGCATGCAAGTTCCCATTTTTCTTTCGGATCTATCTCTTCCATGCACTTTCATGCAACGTACGTCCATTATATTCTCATGCACGACCATGCCGTGTCTATATGATGTCCAAGCTTGCGTGCCATGACGGGAAATGACTCGGATCCGGAGGGAAGAGGTCCCCTTGGCCACGGGTTGAGCCACGGGACTCACGGCCGAGTCTCTAGGGAGAGACCCGTGAGCTTCCTTGGCCTACTCGCGGCTAGGTTGGTCTCCTCCTTCTCGAAAGGGGTTGGTTCCCATGTGTTTTATCATTAATCATAGTTAACGTGATAGCATGACGGAAAAAGGCTCGAATCGGGGCCGGAGAAGTCTTCCCAACTCGCGTGAGCCATGGAAGCTCACAGCCTTCCTTGGAGGAATAGGGCCGAGAGCTTCTTTGGGCCACACAAGTCCGAGAGGCTTTCTTCCGCCTCGAGATGGGTCGATTCTCGTGTTTTTATTTATTTCGTTATTATTTGAGTCAAGATCGTCTTGCTATTTCCATTCAAATATCTCGATTCATGTGTGTTTGTGTGATTCCATGCAATTATGGTCGTGACGGTATTAAGATGACTAGAACATGTGTTATTATCATGATTAACGTGTTGTGCATGCAAGGAACGATCCGAAATGGCGCGCAAAACTCGAGACGAGTCAAGGGTCACTCGGCTTCTTCCTTTAGGAGGTGGCCGAGAGTCCCCCGACCCCTCCCGAGTTTAAGCCGACCTCCCTAGTCGTTTCGAACCACTCCTTGGAATTGGATGTCTTAATGTCCGAATCTTATTGTTAGCTATATGGTAGATACGTAATTGACGTGTTGGTTTTGGATAATCACTCACCGAACTCAATACCCATAATGTCGGGCCACCATCATCGAATAATTTCACAAACGGAGAAACGGGACGTATCATTCGGTTAATTAAATCACTTGGACTAAATAATTGGACAAATTGAATATTAATTCGTAAACGTATCGATGGTCCATGGAACGGCGGAAATGCCCTTTTCCTTAAAAGCTTGTCAGCACCCCATTTTGGCCCACCGGCTTCCCACGCGAGGATTTCCGACAGAGGCCCGGGACACTATTCATCACCCGGCAATCAGAGACAAGTAGGCGAGCATGGGGTCATGAGCAATAGGAGAAGAGCACGGTCTACTGAGAAAAGCGGAGGAAAGCCATCGGAAGAACGAACGAACAAGGAATCCCCGAAACGACGGAGCTGACACTGTGGTACTATTCATCATCGAGTCACCGAAGCACCGAAAGGTGCCCAATATGGGACTCCAAAAATCCCTCCTAGTGCCAAAGTGACCAATGACACGTCCGGGCGCATTTCCGGGGCATCCTGCTTAAGCCAAGACACCCTGATCCCTCACGGACGCCTTTTCTAACAGAGCTCCCGGGGTTTGCCCCACTAACAAGCAAACGGCCCCTCAAAACGGGCTTACAGGCATCCAGGGACCACCAGGGCCGGGGAACAAGCTTCAGACAACCTTCCGGAACTCGACTCGGTCTCCCAAGCTACGTTTCAGTGGGCACGAACGTCTCCCGGCGAACCTTCGGGGCATTTCCACGGAAAACAGAGATCGCAACGATTTCCGGGAAACTCACAACGATCCCCGAGCACCTCAAGACATTCAGGGCACACTGAGAAAACCCCGGTCAAAGTCCCTAGGTCTTCCCGGGACAACGGTCCCCGACCGAGGACGACGAGCCAACAATCACTCACGGGGCAAAAGGATCGCCAAAGCAAATGCAAGGATGCACAAAGGTCAATCGGGGGTCGAGGGGCACTAAACTCCACTCCGAATGTCCAAACGAGGCAAAACCGACTTTCGAGGCGTCGAGTCGCCCGATCGTTCGTCCACACGATGCATGGCGATATTGGGCTCGTTCAAATTCTCGTAGTTCAAGCATTCCAAATCTTCAAATTAATTGGACATCGGAGGTCGGATGCAAGCTCAATCGGGTTTCAAGCATTTTCCGGCTTTTCTCTCAATCGAACGGGACCCACAGCTCAGCCAAACCAAGCCACCAAGCCGCGGCTCAACCCCAAGCCACGGCTCAAATCCTCAAGCCGCGGCTCAGCCGCAATAAGCCACGGCTTGCCCCTATGGCCGGCGGCTCAAGCTTCCTCCCACCACAAAATTCAAATCTTCTTACCCCTCTTGCACATCCATCACTTCCTCTTACACATCCATCACACCTATCACCCTCCTTTGCCTTCCCCTACACTCAACATGACATTTTCCCCTCATCAATGCCCCTCTAATTTCGGCAGCCCACTAATCCCCCCCTAACTGCACTTAGCTTCTCTTAATCGGGCCATTAGCCTAGCCTATAAAGCCCCTTTCACCATTAGGCCTAAGGACTTCTCCATTCTCCTTCTCTCTCAAGCCAATCTCTCTCCAAAAACCTCTCAAGCTCCAGCCCTTTCCCTCACTTTCGTTCAGCCCGTGCCAAGGCCGAAACTGGCTAGAACCGCCGGAAAACCACCCGGTATTCCGGTAACCACCCGACCCGACTTAAGCCAAAAATCATCAAACTTCCTAGCCTACATATTTTCCACCCCCTAAGTCCATTTCCGGGCTTAGATTTTCGATTTGAGGCAACACCCCGTTCCAGCCGTGAGATCTTTCGGGTCCCGAGACTTCCCTAGCCGCGCACACCGAGCAATCCACGTGCCATTTTTTCCCACTACTTCGGCGAGTCGTGCCATCACGTTCAAAGGGTTCCTCACAACCCTCACTCTCCCCCGTGAAGAGGTGGTCAAGGTCCGAGGGCCGATCAACCATGCACAACCGCCATTCACCCGTTTCTCTCTAACCGGGTTTTCCTCATTTTTATCGAGTTTTCTCACATTTTCGGGTTTGTTCAGGCCTTGGAACGCTCGGGTCTGCCCATGGTCGGGTAGATCCGCCTCTTAGGAGTCCAACGAGCCCGACCTCGCACCGTGCCGTGACCGGAGCAAGCGTGCCGACCCGTTTTTCCACGGACTGCCGCGGCTGCCAACTTACGGGTCCCTCACCCGTAGCCGCCCATCCGAGTCTCGCGACTCCCACGGCCGCTTCCCCGACTCTTTCCCTCGTGTAACGAGGCTAGGTAACATTCCTTACGACTTAGATGAGCTAAGATCCTCGATGTTTGCTTTTAAGAAATGACAATGTGACTTAGAGGGCCGGAATACATGAAAGTTGACGTTTTTCCTTTAGATCCGTGACTCCCATGCATGCCCATGCAACGTACGTGTGTTATATTCGCTCGTATGACCGTGCTATGTATGTATGACGTTCGAGCTCACGCGCCATGACGGGAGTCGACCTAGATCCGGGCGGGAGAGGCTCTCTTGGCCACGGATTCGGCCATGGAGCTCACGGCCAAGTCTCTAGGGAGAGACCCGTGAGTCTCCTTGGCCCACCCGAGGCTAGGGTGGTCTCCCCTCTCCGGAAAGGGGTCGATTCCTATATTTTTTTTTTATCGTTAATCATGTGTAATATGATGGTATAAAAGGAAGAGGTCCGAATCGGGGTCGGAGAAACTTTTCCCGACTCGCATGAGCCACGGAGCTCACGGCCCTACTTGGAAGAGTGTGGCCGAGAGCTTCCTTGGGCCGTATGGGTCCGGGGAACCTTCTCCCGCCTCGAGACGGGTCGATTCCCGCGTTTTATTCATTTTGTTATCACATGAGCCGGTGCCATCCTCGTTTGCTCCAATGAATGTCTTGTTCGTGCACGTTGATATGTTCGCTCGCGCATTTATGATCGTAGCTATTTTGATTCGGTTGAAATTTGTAATGTTACCATATTTGATGTATTATGCATGTAAGAAATAATTAGAATCGGCGTGGGAGATTACCCGTAACTCGAGTCGGGTCGGGGAGACCACTTGGCTCGTCTCTTTGGGGATCGGCCGAATGCTTCCGGACCTTTCCCGAGTCTAGGGTGACCTCCTTAGCCGTTTCGAGATCGTTTCTTGGAATTGAATGCATTGGTGTTTTTATTTTATCGTTGGCTATATAAGGATCACGTGACGGATGCGCCGTCTTGGATCACTATCCATTAAATCTATAATATCCACGATATAGGGTCGTCATAATCGAATAATTTCATAAACGGAAAATGGGACGTGCCACTCGATTAAATAAATCACTCGGACTAAATAATTGGGTTGATTGATCCTTAATTCGTAAACGCATCGATGATTCATGGAACGGCGTGAATGCCCTTTTCCACTAAAAATCCACAATTTCCAAATACCGAGCCGCGTAATACGAATAGAATTGATGTCTAGCGAGTACACACGTGCCGTGACTCGAGTCCGGGCCCAATTTGAGGCGGCCCGAGTCGAGGTACGAGAGTCCTTCTTAGACTCCTTCGTGTGACGCGATCTCCCATTTATACACGAACATTGTCATTTTATCATCCAAGGGCATAATCGTCATTCCGTGATTCACCGATACCCTAGGCGTTAGGGAGTTGGAAACGCTTTGATCTATGAACGAAAAAGGGCAACCCGTTCGGGTATGAGTTTCATTCGCACGGCCCATTCCGCTCACTTTCAGTGTTTCCATCTTCCTATCGTAGATTCGGTGGTGAACATTTCATTTCAGTTACAAAATACGAAAAACCGGATTAATCATGCATTTGGCTTAATCAAACATTAGACAATGGATAAATGGAATGATAAATTCCAATCTAGAGTCGAAATACGAGTTTGGCTAATTCGGTGAAACCGCAGTGACACTCAACAAAATAAGAGTCTTAAAACAAACACACGTATGTAATTGGCTTAGAACCCCATTCTAATCCACCATCTATGTTTGTCTAGGCTAGATACATTGTTTGCTAATCAACCCCGGCTAATAACTGATTAAATCACGTACACTTGACTTAATACACCACTTGTCTGTATTCACTGATAGTTGTCAGTTATTGTCTGTATCATGTCAGTTTTATCTGTTTTCTTTTGTTTTATCCTTGCCTATGATGATTTATTGCGGTTCGGGCCCGAACCCATAGGTTACGTATTGCACGGGGTCCAACGCCTCAAATCACCGAACACGAGGTCCAACGCCTCTCAATTCACCGAGCGCGTGCAACCCGAGTGCGGAATGGGATCTAGCCTCGAGTCACCATCACACTCCAAATATGGCCTATGTGGAAGGCGATTTGGATTGGATGTGTGAAACGTGTTTAGATATCACCCGGGAGCTCGATCGGTCCAACGGTTACAGTGGGAACTAATCGGTTCTCCTGCAAACCATTGGTTCAATCGGACCCGACCCCCGGCTCCTTGAAGCCCGCGTTGCCTTAATTTGTTTATCGGTTATTCAAAACATACGGTGAGTCGGAGGGGAATATTGGCCCAATGCAAACCGATCGGGATCCATTTATTTCATTCAGTTGTATTCTGTAATTATTCGAGTGCACATTGTGAGGATCTTATTTGTGTATTTATTCATATACTTGTAAGGATCCCGATCGGTGAGCAAGAGGTCCGAGTGTTGAGTCGGTTAAGTCGATCTATCGTCACCAAGGGACGAGTAAGCTCGAATAATCATGGTCTCTGTTCGCGCAGGGAATCGACCATTACGGTCCGAAGAACTGTAACGCTAAGATAGCGAACCAATTCCTTGACTCTCAAGCCTACTCATCCTTCAGATCATCGGCCCAACTCAATCGATTCATCGATTTTACGGTGTCAAAACGGGCGAGTCGAGCGCAACTCTAAATCACGCGGTAAATAAACAAAACGGCAAGCCTAGCAAGCTAGAGTACCGAAAGGGCGTGCAGGATATAGGCCCGCACGTAATAGAACCCCCGAATTCGAAATTTTCGATTCCGTATGACCACTGCCTTAGCATTTAGGTGTACCCCGTACCCCTAGACCCGGGTAACTTGCCGGCCCTCGACCTTCAGGTCGTAAAATGGCGAGTGGCGACTCCTTCTCACGTGCGTTCGTCGCGCGTCCCCGGGAAGGTGGATACTCCCAAGCAGCGTTTGCTTAGGCATCGCGCGTGCGTGCCCCGACGAGATGAAATTCGGGTGCGCACAAAGCTCATAATTTCAAAACATCGAGACGTGTAACACGAATAGAATCGTGTCTGGCAAGTACTCGCGTACTATGACTCGAGTCCGGGCCCAATTTGAGGCGGCTCGAGTCGAGATGCGCGAGTCCTCTTTAGATCTCTTCGTGTCACACGATCTTTAATTTATATATGAACATCACACGTTTTACCACTCAAGGGCATAGTCGTCATTCCGTGATTCACCGATATCCTAGGCTTTAGGGAGTCGGAAACACCTCGATCTATGGACGGAAAAGGGCTACCCGTTCGGGTACGAGTCTCATTCACACGGCCCATTCCGTTCACTTTCGGTGTTTCTATCTTCCTATTGTAGATTCGGTGGGGAGCATTTTATTTCAGTTACAAAACACAAAGAACCGGACTAATCATACATCCGACCCAATCAAACACTAGATAATGGATAGGCGGAATTATAGATTCCAATATAGAGTCAAAACACGAGTTTGGCTAATTCGGTGAAACCGCAATGACACTTAACTGAATAAGAGTCATAAAACAAACACACACATGTAATTGGCTTAGAACCTTATCCTAGCCTGCCTTCTATGTTTGCCTAGGTTAGATGCATTGTTTGCCAATCAACCACGGGTAATAACTGATTAAATCACGTACATTCGACTTAATACACCACTTGTCTATATTCATCGACAGTTGTCAGTTGTTGTCTGTATTGTGTCAGTTTTATCAGTTTTCTTCTGTTTCGTCTTTGCATATGATGATTTATTGCGGTTCGGGCCCGAACCCATAGGTCACGTGTTGCACGAGGTCCAACGCCCCAAATCACCGAACACGAGGTCCAACGCCTCTTAACTCACCGAGCGTGTGCGACCAGAGTGCGGAATGGGATCTAGCCTCGATTCACCGTCACACTCCGAATGCGGCCTATGTGGAAGGCGGATTTGGATTGAGCGCGTGAAACGGGTTTAGATATCACCCGGGAGCTCGATCGGTCCATCTGATACAGTGAGAACTGACCGGTTCTCCCAAAGGCCGTTGGATCGATCGGACCCGACCCCCGGCTCCTCAAGCCCGCGTTGCCTTAATTTGTTTATCGGTCATTCAAAATACTCGGTGAGCCGGAGCGGAATATTGGCCAAATACAAACCGATCGGGATCCGTTTACTTATTCAGTTATACCTTGTAATTAGTTGAGAGAACATTGCGAGAATTCTGTTTGTATGTTCATTCGTACACTTGTAAGGATCCCCGATCGGCGAGCGAGAGGTCCGAGTGCCGGATCGATTAAGTTGGTCTATCGCCACCAAAGGGTGAGTAAACTCGGATACTCGTGGCTTCGGTTCACGCAGGGATTCGACCATCACGGTTCGATGAACTGTAACGCTAAGATAGTGAACCGACTCCTCGATGCACAAGCCTACTCATCTTTCGGATTTTTGACCCAACTTGATCAATCCATCGACTTTACGGTGTCAAAACGAGCAAGTCAAGTACGACCCTAAATCACGCTGTAAATAAATAAAACGGCAAGCCTAGCAAGCTAGAGTACCGAAAGGGCGTGTGGGATATAGGCCCGCACGTAATAGAACCCCCGAATTCGGAATTTCCGGTTCCACATGACCATTGCCTTAGCATTTAGGTGTACCTCGTACCCCTAGACCCAGGTAACTTGCCGGCCCTCGACCTTCGGGTCGTAAAATGGCGAGTGGCGACTCCTTCTCACGTGCGTCCGTCGCGCGTCCCCGGGAAGGTGGACACTCCCAAGCCGCGTTTGCTTAGGCGCGCGCATGCGTGCCCCGACGAGACTAAATTCGGGTGCGCACAGCTTGGCGACTCCACTGGGGACATCTAGAGGGTTCGGGCTCAATCCCGTTTGCTTGCTTGCTTGTTTATTTACTGCTTTCCGCATTTCTCGCTTATCTATTTTACGCACTTTTATTTTCCGCACATGCATTGCACATCATACTAGCTTCTTAGGCACCTTGTCCGACATCCCACGGGCACTAATATAGGAAGCTAGGTTAGTCAGAGGTTCCGAGTAAGGGAACGGATCGAGTCGGCTATGCCACCGAACCGGCCCCAAAAGATCCTCGCTCGATTTCAAGGAATTCACACCCTTGAGTCGGAGCCCCCATCCTTAGTTAGCGGTTCTCCCAATAGCACCGAAAACCATGCATACACAGGGACCGTCATGCTGGACCAATTTTTAGCTCCATGCCGTCAACCGACCCAAAGTCAAGTCCTTGAGTCGACCCGTAGTTTTTTTTAGGACGGGCATTTTGTTGCTTTTGTAAGAAAGAGCGATGTATACTGTAAAAAACACAACTATAGTTTATCTTTCCGCACTGCATACATTCTTTCGAAAAAGACTTAGGACATTGCATTGATTTGATTCTAAAAACGTTAAGCCGGCATTTCCTCCATCTAGGTAAGAATGGACCGCTCGGCTCCCGGTCTTAGGCTCGAAGCAATCACGCCGCCACGACAAGATATCATGCGCATTTGGAGAACGCTTCGGCCGGTGGATCGCGCCTTCATCCAGGATATCATCGGGGACATGGTCATGCTCACGGAAACCCCGGTGGATTGGATCTTCCTAAGGACCGCCGCCGAATTTTGGGATCCCGAGCACGCAGTATTCAACTTCCAGGGGACGGAGTTAGCACCTACAATCGAGGAGTACACGGCACTCATCCAAAGGCCCACACCCACGACCCAAGGCATATTCAGACCCAACCCGTTCACAACCGTCCAAGGTCAGCTGTCCGCCCTTCTCCGCATACCCGCTCAAGACATCCACGAAGAGCTTCATCAGCGATGGGATCAAGGCATCAGGATTGCGTGGCTCTCTGATTGGACACTCCTCCGCGCAATGACGCCTACTACAGCTTCCTACCAGCGTGATGCTTGCCATGGATTCTTGCTCCTGGTTTTTGGCACCCTCCTGTTCCCGCACTCGCCGAACCTCATCGACGGGGCTATAGCCCAAGTCGTCCTCCAAGCGGTGGGAGGCCATAGTTACGTAGAGGCTTTGTTAGCCGAGACCGTTCGGTCTCTTGACTATGTTAGAGAGGTTCGGCGAGGCAGGATGAGGGGATCCCCGCACTTGTTGCAGATTTGGCTTCTAGCTCATATTCGCCCGTTTTGCTCGTCACACCCGTTCTCCTACATCGCCGACGAGCGCTCGCTGATCGAACGCCTGGCACCGGTCATCCCACCTCCCGAGCATAGCTTCTCGGAATGGAGGCGCTTTTGACGCGAGCTGACGCCCTCGCGGTTCCTATGGGTCGCCCGATGGAACCCCAGCGGCCCCATGATCACCGGATGTCCCGGAATTGTGGGAGTTCCTCTCCTCAGCCATTTGGGAAGCACCCTCATATTTCCCGGCCGAGTAATCAGACAACTCGGCGGCCTACAGGACATTCCCGCCGAGGCGGACAGCCTACCTTTCCGTCTCCAATGGGCCGACTCCACTTCCACGGCCCCCGATAGGTTCCTACAGATTCGGGAGATCCGCTGTCAGCGGGATGCTAGTACTATATAGCGCCTGTACTTCCCCGAGCATTGCACCGACGAGGAGCGAGCGTTCTCCGCCACCTCAGCATACGTGGCCCGATTCTACCCGCAAGGATCGACACCGCCACAACGGTCTCAGGCCGCCCCGACTCCCCGCGCTACATCCACCCTCGTCCCTGAAGCCGAAAGTCCCACCCAAGCGGCCATGCACGCGGAGCTGCGGGCCATCAGGGAGGAACGGGATAGGCTCTGTTGCGAGCTTGTTGACTCCCGCGCAGAGGTCGCGGACTACAGAGAGCTTCAGACACAGCTGACTCAGGTACGCGCCCGGGTCGCACACTTAGACCGGGAGATGGCCCGCTTGGATGCGGAGTTGGATCGAGTGCACAAGGGGGCGCGCAACATCGCCCATCCTTAGGATTAGTAGGCGCACTCATTTTTGCCCTCGCTCGGACCCACTCCACTTTCGAGCGGCCACCGAACGCAAAGGGATGTCGGCTTTACGTTTATGTTCCTTTCTTTTCTTCCGAATGTTCTATTTTGTAAAACCATGGAACTTGGAGCTAATCAATGTAATGACATTAGTGTTTTGAAAGCTCATGCATCTCATACATTTTGGCATTTTACTTAATTCCGCACTTATCATTCGAGTTATCGGTGTCTGTCCTTATGCACCCTTGGAATGCAGGTGATCGCAACTGGCGTCACACCACTACCCGACTCGTCAGCGTCTCAGGATGGCAGAAGGGGACCATGTCGATGTTTCCGAAGAAGTCAACCCTTCGGTCCCGACTCTCACTCAACCGCCCCAAACACACGCTCTGCCGCCTCTCACTCCTGCAGGTGTGCTCCCGGCATACTCAACCGCCCCTCCGGTGCATCCCCCGCCCCTGACATCTTCAGGAGCGCTCCATGCATAGACCTCACAGACGCCCTCTGCCTCCGAGGACCAAGCTCGCATTGCCGCACTCGAAGGCACGGTCAACCAAATGGCCGTTAACATGGCGGAACTGCTAGCCCTACTCAGGGGACCCAATCGAGCCTCTTCGAGTTCCACGCCTCCGCCGGGACAAGGGCCAACTACTGAACCGACCCCCTGGATTCCGCCGACTTAGGCCCCAGAGAATATGGAAGCACCCCCGCCGCCAACATTGCACACGTCCGCGGCTCATCCTGCCGCAGGTCCATATCCGCCGCCACCGGCCCCCACGACCGTCCCCCTTCCACCGGCAACCTTCTTATCTTCGGAACACATTATGTCCGCTCCTCCGCCCGTCTCCATACCGGCCCCGGCTATGGCCTACACAATACCTCCGCCGACGGTTTTCCCAGCGTCCAACGCACCCGCTCCAACTCACCTTCAAGCCACGGAGCTTCCTCCCTATCCGCCTCTGCAGCCCCACGCCGATCCTTCCTACCAGGCGCTGCCCCCCATAGACACCACCTTCCACGAACCGGGCACGCCTATTCATGCGGCCCAGTTCGCCTCGCCGACGCATTTCTTCCTCGAGGCTGACACCGAACAGGAACGAAGGCTCAAGAGGATGGAAGAAACGATAAGGGCCCTACAAATGGGTGATGCTCAGCCCGACGCGCGCTACGGCGACTGTAGCCTATTCCCGGCTATGCGGCTACCCCTGAAGTTCAAGATCCCGGAATTCAAGACCTATGAGGGCACGACGGATCCGCGCCACCATCTCCGCCACTACCGGGGGAAAATGCTGCAATATTGGGAATACGAGGAGTTTGTCATCCACTCCTTCCAGGATAGCCTGTCAGGGTCGGCCCTCGATTGGTTCATGTCGCTGAAGGCCGAGGACATCCCAACATGGGACGACCTCTCCCGTAAGTTCACCGACCAATACCGATATTGCGCGGAAGCACCTCCCACCCTCCTGGAGTTAAGCACCAAGGAGATGGCGAGGGGCCAAAAGTTCGAAGAGTATGCCGCCAAATGGTGTGCCCAAGCCGCAAAGCACATTCCCCCGATCAGCGAGGCGCAACAGATCCAATTGTTCCACTCCACACTGAGAGGAGTGTACTATTCGCACCTATTGGCACACACCTCGTCATTCTCCGATCTCATCGAGGCCGGGAAGAAGTTGGATTTGGGCATCAAGCTCGGAAGGATGGAGGACCCCACCAGCAAAGGGGATGAGTCGTCGAAGAAGGTCCCCGCGGCATCATCGTCTTCAAGCGGGAGAAGGGGAAAGGAAGTTACGGTGAATACCGTCAACACGGCCCAACAGGTTCCTCAGCAATATTCGATGAATTACACGGCGGCGCCTCCTACGGCCCCCTCCTACGCCCCGCAAGCACCTCAATACCGGCCTCAAGCCTCTACCCAACCAATCTACTACTCAGCACTACCGCCTCCACCCCCATCAACGGTTCCGTCGCCTGTCGTCCACCATTATGCCCCTACTCCGTCCCAAGCCCCTCAATACCAACCCCCCGTTCCTAGGACTTCTCAGCCGACACAACGAGTCTCGCCCTCGCAAAGTCAACAAGGCGGTGCAGCACAATCGCGACCCCGCCGACAATACCCGACCCTGCCGGTCCTGCTTTCCCACATCTACCGGCAAATTCGCGATAAGATCGGGACAATAGCGCCCGACCCAAGCTTCGATCCAACCATCCAAGATCAAAGCAAACAGTGCGAATACCATCGGGGTGCACCAGGGCACACCCTGGACACTTGTTGGAGATTGAGGGAGAGGATCTAGGAGATGATCCAGGAGATGATCGATGCGAAGGAACTCGTATTCAATGCTGTGAAGCCTCCAAACGTACAGGCCAATCATCTCCCCGACCATGGATCGACTCCGGGGCCCTCTGTCAACATGATCACCCTATGCACATCGGGGAAGGGCGAAGGTGAGCAAGGTTGTTCCTCTCCCTTCGTGATCGAGTACATACCCGCAGAAGTCGCGATCGGGTTCACCGGGACCGACACACCGCCTGCCCCGTTCGTCATAGACATTCCCGCCCGAGAGCCATACTCGGACGATAAGGCCCCTTGGACCTACGAGGGTGGTGTCAGGAGCCTCGAGCGACAATTCGGCGTCATGGGCATAACCCGCTCAGGACGGCTGTATGAGAATCCAGCGGTCGCGGACAAAGGAAAGGCGCCCGCAATAGGAGCCGAAGCCACGCCCGATGTCTCGCCTACTCCGCCCAAGAAAGTGACAAAAGAGGAGGCCGAAGCCTTCATAAGAGTCATCAAAGCGAGCGAGTACAAGGTGGTGGAACAGATGGCCAAATCTCCGGCCCATATCTCATTGCTCGCCCTCCTACTCAACTCGGAACCTCACAGGGAGGCCTTCATGCGGGTCCTGACGGCCGCACAAGTCCCCAAAGGGACGCCCCTAGACCGGATAGAGGAAACCATCAGCACCATTTTCTCCAATACCATCTCGTTTTTGGACGATGAGCTCCCCTCTGAAGGATGCGCTCATTTCCGGGCATTGCACATCGTTTGCAAGTGCAACAACCATATCGTCGGCCGAGTCATGATCGACAACGGTTCCGCACTCAACGTATGCCCGGTAACCACTTTGAAGCAGATGAATGTGGATCTCAACCGCATCCGCCCTAGCAAAACAGCGGTCCGAGCCTTTGATGATTCGAGGAGAGAGGTGAACGGGGAGATTGACCTCCTCATAGATATCGGCCCATGCTCCTTCAGCGTCACATTCCAAGTGTTGGATATCCCGAACGCTTTCAGTCTACTCCTTGGAAAGCCTTGGATTCACTCGGCCGGCGCCATTCCGTCCTCGCTACATCAGAAGGTGAAATTCATCGTCGAGGAAAAGATCATCACGGTCAAGGGGGAGGAGGATTACGCCATCTACAAGGAGACGGCGGTTCCCTACATCACCGTCGGGGACGACGAAAACTTACCCTTCCACTCCTTCGAGACCATCTCCTTTATTCGGGATTACGGAGAGGTCGGGCCGTCCCGCACCGACCGCATGATAGGGAAGGTCCTTTTGCGCCACAATTACATTCCCGGCATCGGCCTTGGGGCGCGAGGACAAGGAATCAATCGCCCCATTGAAGTTGAAGTGTACAAGCACAGGAGGGGACTTGGCTTTCGCCCCTCCTGCCATGAAATCGTTGGGGCCCGTCGAGGCAACCATCTCCACCGCCTCGCCACGCACTATGGTAGGCTCAACAGGGGCATCCCAGTCCCCCCGCTATTGCATTTTTTCCCGGGACCTCCACTCATCATCGGGAGCACCTCTGACGGCCCTTCCTCGGACTTCGACGACACGACCGACGCCTTGCCAACCGTGTACGCCGTCACCGAGGAGATTCCTTCAGGGGTTCACATCCGCCCGGCGCAGGAAGACGAGGAGCTTAACAACTGCACCTCAGTCCTGCGCTATTCGGCTGTGATCGCCGATGTGTAAGACTTATCTATGTATGAGATGTGTCCCGCGTGTCGGCGTAGCCGTAGGCCACACGACGGAAGGGGGAACTCTGTTATGGCTTCATGATCCATACTATTAATGAATTCCCTACATGCATTTTTTTGAATCCTTGTTTATTCCATTCTCCCTTCCTTGCTCTTTTATTCATGTCATTCTAAATTTTTCTTTCTAAGACGATTCCTTCAAATTCTCCAGGCTCCACTCGAATCCAAATCTCCGACGCGTTGATTCGAACCCATCCGAAGAATGTCTCGAAGAGCCTGGACCCATATACTTCGGGGAAGGGCTCGACGAAGACAGTCTAGTGCCTGAAATAGAAGAGAGTTTGCGCCGCCTCGAGGATCGCCAGCTCACATCGCTCGAGCCAACAGAAGAGATCAACGTGGGCACTAAAGAGGAACCCCGCGTCCTTAAGATCAGTACGAGCCTCGACCCAACACAACGGGTCCAAATGATCGACTTCCTGACAAGGTATCAAGAAGTTTTTGCCTGGTCCTACGCCGACATGCCGGGGTTAGACCCGTCGATAGTAAAGCACTTCCTTCCGCTAGACACGAAAAAATTCCCCCCCAAGCGGCAACAATTGCGACGACAACAGGCAGGCCTTCTTCTCTGCATCAAGGAAGAGGTTGTCAAGCATATCAACGCAGGCTTTCTCGAGGTTTGCAACTATTCCGAATGGGTGGCAAACATCGTGCCGGTGGAGAAGAAAGATGGAAGGGTTCGAGTCTGCGTCGACTATCGAGACCTCAATAAAGCCAGCCCCAAGGACAATTTTCCCTTACCCCACATCGACATACTAGTCGATAACACGGCGCGCCACGCCCAGTTTTCTTTCATGGACGGCTTCTCCGAATACAACCAAATCCGGATGGCCGAGGAAGACAAGATCAAGATGACGTTCACTACCATGTGGGGAACCTTTTGTTACCGCGTCATGCCTTTCGGCCTCAAGAACGCCGGAGCAACTTATCAGAGGGCCATGGTCACGTTATTCCACGACATGATGCACAAGGAAGTCGGGGTCTACGTCGACGACATGATTGCCAAGTCCAAAGAAGGAGAGGACCACCTCGTTAATCTGAAGCGTCTCTTCGATCGTTTAAAGGAGTACAAGCTTCGGCTTAATCCGGCGAAATGCACGTTCGGCGCTCGATCGGGAAAATTACTAGGATTCGTGGTCAGTGAGCGCGGCATCGAAGTAGATCCCGATAAAGTCAAGGCGATCAAGGAGCTTCCTCCGCCATCTTCGGTCCGCGAAGTGCGAGGCTTCTTGGGGCAGCTGAATTACATCGCTCGATTCATTGCGAACCTGACAGACAAATGCCAACCACTCTTTCGCTTGCTCCGCAAGAACGCGGCGATTGAATGGGACGAAGAATGTCAGAAGGCCTTCGACACCATCAAGGCATACCTGGTCCAACCGCCGGTATTGGTCCCGCCTACACCGGGCCGTCCCCTCGTACTTTACCTAACGGTGCGCCGCCAATCATTAGGATGCATGCTGGGACAGGAGGAGGAGTCCACGCACACGGAGCGCACGATCTACTATCTGAGCAAAAAGTTCACCGATGGAGAGTCCAATTATCCAGAAATCGAGAAGATGTGCTGCGCATTGGTGTGGGTCATGCAAAGGCTCCGACAATACACGCTTTATCACACGGTCCGCTTGCTGTCAAAGGCAGACCCCTTGAAGTACTTACTCGACAGTCCCTCTTCCACGCGGAACCTCGCCAAATGGCGTTGTCAATTGACGGAATACGATATCGAGTACGTGTCCCGCACTTCGGTCAAGGGGCAAGTGATTGCGGATCATTTGGCAGAATTCCCAATTGAAGACCACACACCGATTAATCCCGACTTCCCGGATGAGGGGATTCTCCAAGTAGACGACGAGAGAGAGAAACCGGGATGGAAGATGTATTTCGACAGTGCTGTCAATTCCATGGGATCAGGCATCGGCGCGGTACTAATATCCCCGGACGAGCGCTATTACCCAGTAGCGGCAAAGATCGACTTTCCGTGCACCAATAATGTGGCTGAAAACGAGGCATGTATTCTCGGCCTACAAGCAGCGATTGATTTCAAGGTAAAAGAGCTCGAAGTATTCGGTGATTCCATGCTCACTATCTTCCAGACATTGGGGCAATGGAAGACAAAGGACGCAAAGCTGGTGCCGTATCACGAGTACCTCGAGAAGCTAACCGAGAACTTCGAGGACATCTCGTTCACCTATACTCCGCGCATGACAAATCAATTCGCGGACGCGCTTGCAACGCTCGCCTCCATGGTGAGCATCACAAGGGAGAACCTTATCGAGCCCCTCGAGATTGAGATAGTCGAAGGACCGGCACACTGCAATTCAATCGAAGCTTCCGAGGTAAAGCCGTGGTACGAAGACATCAAGAACCTTCTGCGAACCGGCCAATACCCCCCATTCGCCGACTGCCGCGATCGGAAGACTCTCAGACGCCTCGCGATACACTACTTCTTGAGTGGCGAGATACTCTACCGCCGCTCCTTCGACTCCACACTCCTCCGGTGCATCGACGAGCACGAATCGCGACGTCTCATGGATGAAGTGCACGGGGGAAACTGTGGGCCTCACATGAACGGCCTCATGCTTGCTAAGAAGATCATGCGCTTGGGTTATTATTGGTCCACCATGGAGACTGATTGTGTGAAGCATGTCAGACATTGCCATCGATGTCAGGTTTACGCCGATCAAATCAAAGCGCCGCCCAACGAATTGCGCCCCATGACGACACCATGGCCTTTTTCAATGTGGGGAATGGATGTGATCGGCCCGATCAACCCCAAAGCGTCCAACGGTCACATGTTCATTTTGGTGGCAATTGACTACTTCACCAAGTGGATCGAAGCCGTCACTCTTGCGTCAGTCACCGCAAAGGCCGTGGCCCGTTTTCTCAGACGCGACGTCATTGCTCGATACGGGGTCCCTGCGACAATCATCACAGACAACGCCAAGAACCTGAACAACAAGGTCATCGATGAGCTCTGTGCACAATTCAAAATCCGACATCGCAACTCCACCCCGTACCGTCCCCAAATGAATGGTGCGGTGGAAGCGGCGAATAAAAACATCAAAAAGATCATTGAAAAAATGACAGTGAACTACAAGGATTGGCACGAGATGCTCCCCTATGCACTCTTGGCGTACCGTACATCCATACGGACCTCGACCGGGGCAACCCCGTACTCACTAGTCTACGGCATGGAGGCCGTCCTCCCAATCGAAGTAGAGATCCCTTCCATGAGGATTCTTGCCGAGACCAAACTTGAAGAGGCAGAATGGGCGAAGCAGCGGTACGAACAGTTAAATTTCATTGACGAGAAGAGGTTGAAAGCACTATGTCACGGACAGTGCTATCAACAAAGAATGGCTCGAGCCTTCAACGCAAGAGTCCGTCACCGCGATTTCAACCCCGGCGACCTCGTCTTGAGGAAAGTCCTTCACGTCACGCTGGACTCTCGAGGGAAGTTCTCGTACAAATACGACGGTCCCTTCGTCGTCAAAGAGGTTTTCTCCGGAGGAGCGGTCATTTTGAGCGACATGGATGTACGGACCCGAATGTGGACTCTCGTCGGGGCCCGCATTGCTCGCTTTTGGATCGCGCGGCTGGGAGTGTCCACCTTCCCGTGGGGACGCGTGACGGACACGCGTGAGAGAAGGAGTCGCCACTTATCATTTTACGACCCGAAGGTCGAGGGCGGATAAGTTACCCGGGTCTAGGGGTATGGAACACCTAGTTGTTGTTAAGGCATTGGTCTGTGCGGAACCGGAAAGTCCGTGTTCGGGGGTTCATGTTACGTGCAGGCCTATATCCCGCACGCCCTTTCGGTACTCTGGTTTGCTAAGCTTGCATGTTTTATTATTTACCGCATGGATTAAGTTGCGCTCGACTCACACGTTTTGACACCGTAACGATGAATTAAACGATGTCGGTTGAGAAGCCGAGAAAGAAGTAAATCTGCGTGTCAGGGAATTGGTTCACAATCTTGCATTACAATTCATCGAACCATGGAGGTTGAATCCCTGCGTGAACCAAAACCGCGAGATCTTGGATTTACTTGTGTCTGGGCAAGCATTAGACCGATTCGATTAATTCGACTCTCGGACCGTTCGCTCACCGACTGGAATTCTTACAGAATAAATGTACAAAATAAAATCCTTACAATGCTCTCGAAAACAATAAATACAAATTACAAAAGGGTCGAATTCCAGTCGTTTTGCGTTCGGTTATTATTCCACTCTAACTCACCGTGAGTTTAGGGAAAAGACCGAAGAACTGAAATTCAATGGACGCTCTTACTGAATAGGGCGTTGGACCCTGTGAGTGTTGATTAGGGTGTTGAACCCTGTGCTCGATGATTAGGGTGCTGAACCCTAATATTATTCGGCCTAGGGATCAGGCTCGACCCGCATGGCAAACAGGTGCGGAAAGATAACACGCAACATGTTAATAACAGACAAGGTGTTTGTTATTATCGAGTGTACGTGTTTTAACAAGTTGTTAATCCGGGGTATTTTGGCATGCAAATCCTACCCTAGACAAACAAGCACGTGCCAACGTTTTAGCATTCGGCTTTGTTTTGAGAACTTGACAAAGAGAGTCAAATCTCGTGTGTGTGAATTGCTTTTACAGTTGTTCTGTATTGTGATACTGAATTTCCACTGAATTAGCCAAACTCATGTTTTGACTCTAGATTTGGAATCTAGAATTCCTCCTAACCATTATCTAGTGTTTGGTTAGGTCGAGTGAAAGGTTAATCAGCATTTTGCATGTTTTCTGACAGAGATAACTGTTCTAGTTACCCGAGTCTATGTTAGGATGACAGAAACTCATCAGTTAGATAAGAAAGGCTATGCAGATGAACCTGCACCTGAACAGGTAGCCCATTCTTATCCCGTACTGTAGTGTTTCTGTCATGCTAACCCTAAGGGTGTCGCTGAATTGTGAAAAGACGATTTTGCCCTTTATTTGAAAATTATTTTCAGAAAAGGGGAAACATCGTAGTGCGGGCCACCTCGGCCTGTAGCCGGTGTCGACCAATTCCCTGGATCGTCCAGGGTTGTGCAAGAACCCCGAAAAAGCCAAAGAACCGGTCGATCTGCCCGGAAGTGATCTAGAAAGATCTTCTGTATCCTGACCTGAGCTACCTGGAATCAGGTAAAAACTCAAGTTGAGACACAGAAGCCCTTCTCAGACGTCCATGCTACATCGGACAGCGCGTTTCGGGTTTTAAAATTGACAAGTTTGGAAAGGGCACCAACGTCATTTGACAACTCATCGACGCGAGTTATCAGTTAATGGCCAATTCGTGTAAACCTTATCAGTGTGAAGTGGGTTTAATCATGTGAGCGTCCCGATTAACCTGTTTGTGGGATTAATGCTTAAGGGTTGTGCCGAATGCATTAATTGTGAAAACGATTCGCGACTCGAAGACCAAGACGATTCCATAAGGATCGAGGATAATTTGGTCCAATGACCGAAACTACCCTCGTAACCGAATGGACCCGAATGAGTCATCGATACCCGAATCCATGCATGCTTTGTTTTGAAAAGACATTTTCATGCGATATTGTGGCGATAATGTAAATTGCAAATTACACGAAAGCCGAGAACGGACTCAAAACGGGAAGGGGAAGCCTCATGCAACCCGTACGAGTCTAAGAGGCTCTCGGTTACTTCTCCTTGGAGATAGCCGAGAGGTCCCATGGCCCGAATGGGGTTCCACGAGGTTTCCCCGTCTTGTTTCGAATCATTTCTCGCATGCTTAAACGACAAACATTATAAATGACACGATTAAACGAAAGTCGGTATTGCCATGATTTGAATAACGCATTCGAACATAGAAACATGCACAAACAAGTTATTTAAGGAATCGATAAAACAATACCGACTTCATGCACGTGAGAAAATACGATGAAACTAGAGAATCGAACTTGGATCGGGTCAAGAAGATCGTTCCTTGCCCGAAATGAGCAAGAGAGCATTCAGTCACCTCGCTTGGAGGGAAACCCGTCAGCTCTTTGCCTTTCCCGAGTCGGGATGTTCTTCTCGACTACGATCCAAGTGTTTCCCGACATGCTAGCATATAAATCAAGGATAAATATGCATGATATAACATGGAAAATGCATAAAGATTAAAACTTGAAAATAAAACATACATAAACCCCTTATAACTCCATAAACGCAACGAGAATGTAAAAGTCCTAGCTCCTCTAAGTCGGGAATGGTCATACCTAGTCCCGAGATGCGGGATGGGACCTTCAAGAGTCGGGTTGGACCGTTGATGGGTCGGGTTTGGGCTGTTTTCCGTTGAACAGACCCGAATGGCACCAAACAGATCCGGCTGGAATGCTGGACAGACCCGACTGGCACAAGTCCGGTCGGACGTCGCCACGGAGGCTCCCGATGGAATTTTGAGGCAAGGTCGGCGGCCTTGGGTAGCCAAGGGACCCCTCTAGGTGACCGTGGTGGTCGCTTGTTCCCAGAGTTGTCGGGTCGACCTGTACAGTCCTGCAAAAATCACCCAAAACAGAGCACGTCTGGAATTTCGAACCCGACTGGCACAAGTCGGGTCGGACGTCACCACGGAGGCTCCCGATGGAATTTTTGAGCAAGGCAAACGGCTCCCGACTGCTAACTCACCTCCGGAGGTGGCTGTGGTGGTCGTTTTCCGAAAAGAGTCCTGGATCAACCCGATCTACAAGAAAACTGCACAAACAGTCAGAAATTTCGACCCGACTGGGCAGTCGGGCTGTTTCTTCTTCCTGGGGTTAAACCGACGGGTTTTTCTTGGCTTTCTTGACTCCTTGACACCCTAGGGTTGTGTGGGGAGGTGTTTGATGGGTTTGGGTAGCTCAAACCGACTTGGAAAGGCTTGAAACCCGGTTTGACATTTTTTACCCGAGAAGGACCAAATCTGTCCAGATTTTGTTCAAGGCTGGTTCTATGGCTTAGAGGCTTCAAACTTAAAATCTAAGTTCAGAAATGGATAGAGGGGCTCGAAAAAATGTGGGATATGAAGTTTGGTAAAGTTTGGATTCAAGCCGGGATGGATTCCGACTTAAGACTTTGCCCGGTTTTGCTTGGTTTTGCTTGCTGGAAATGGCTGAAGCTTGCTGCGGTTTGCTATGGAGTTTGAGAGCTTTTGGAGAGTGAGAAATGCTAGAGAGAGAGTGCTTGAAGGTGTATCCTTAAGTTAATGACTTAGAAAGTATATATAGGCTATGCTTAAGTGCAATTAAGTGAAGAAAAGTGCAATTAAGGGGCATGGATTAGGAGATCCGAATTTGTTTAATGAAGGAAAAAGATATTCTTGCAAGTGGCATTGATGGAGAAGAGATAAAACATTAATGAGCATTGATGGGGAGTTGGAGTGCAAGAATGAAACACTTAGATATTTTAGGGGATAAGTGTGCAAGTTGTCTTCTTATCTTCATGGAGATGAAGAAGACAAAGGAGAGGACACCTAGGGCAAGGATGGGGCGGCTAGGCCTAATCCTGGGTCCTACGGCCGAAGATGAGAAACCGGGAGAAAGCTCGGGTCTCGATTGGTCGTGCATTCGAAGTTCGTGGTTCAAATTGAACGCTGAATTGTCGACATGCGCGAGAAAACGGGTTTAATGAGCCCGAGATTGGCATTTTTCATGGAGAAATGCCCCGGAAGCATACGAGGCTCGGAAGCCGATTTTGCTCATTGCAGGTGACCAGAGCGAAGTTGTTCGCTTCTGACAGCATATCTTGTGTCTGCATCTCACGTTGGTCATTTTGACATAAATTGTCAGACAACGTGAACAATTATCCCTTAAGCCGGTAATGCTAACGTGGGGCCGGAGACGTCCTAGGAGGCCGAAACTGGATTTCTCAGGATGATTTCTGAGTTGCTTGGGCACTCCGGAGATTACTGTAATCTCTGTTTGTCGAGATCAAACCTCCAAGGACTTGAAAAGTGTATCTGAGACCTCTAAAGCACTGCTCGGGAGGTCTAGGTGAGTCGTGTGATTTATTCCGGCGATTCCACATTGAGCCTTGAGAAGGCTAGCATTGTGTAACGTAAGCATTCGGCGTCAAGTTTCCCCAAAGAGGACCTCCGGATATGGATTTCCACTGAAAATGGTCATTTCCGCTCCTCGGAGGTTACTCGGGAAACCGTGAAGGGTTTTGCCGTCTGTTTTGCCCAATTGTGAATGTCTGCTAGAGTTTTCTGGGCAATGCGGTATGAACTTCGTTTGCCGTAATTCCATCAGACCATTCTCCGGCTATGCTCTTCTGAAGAGGGGTATGCTTATTTTGCCGTTCGGAAGTCATTTGAAGTGTCTGTGTGACTTCCAAGAGACAATCTGAAGCATTGTTCATGCTCTGTGTGTTGATGGGACATGGCCGCGTCTGATATTTGGAATTAACTTTTCTCCAGGAAACCGGCATTTTTGGACTTCCACTGAAAAGTTGTCTGTATACAGAAAGTTGTTCTGTATAGAGCAGATGATTTGCAAAATGCCTTTGGGGACACTTTTCATCTATTTGGCATTGATGTGGATTTTTGGAGTCCAATATTACTATGTTCCGACGACCGAGCGAACTATCGGAAAATAGTACCGTCCGTGTAGTACACTGAAAATGCCGGTTTTGGACATTGTTGAGCTCTCTGGTCGCTCTGTTGCCCTTTGGTGACCCGTAGAGTCCTTCTGTCATGTCCATGGGTCATTTGCTCAATTTTGCCAACTTGAGGATGAATAGTGATTTCTTGCTCTGCCGAGCCGTTTTCTGTGTTCTGCTCAAGTCGTGGCTTGGATCATTGCTAATATCGTTGTTTGGAATGGTGAGCCAAAATGGGGTGCTGACATGACGGCACTGAAAATGCCCTTCCCGTCAACGCTGACGCCATTAAGAAATATTATCCATGAGCATTTGTATATTCTTTATTCTCCGGGCTCCGTGTCCCTTTCGCCATAAGACATTTCTATTATAAGACATTTCCATGGACGGGCTCCAATCCCCACAATCTGTCCAATACCAAGATTCCTTGAGAGAAAAAAAAATAAACTTTCCCACTAGGCTGAAAACCTCTCTGAGGCGGTCTAGGCAAAAGCTAGGGAACGAGTGGCACGACTTAAAATCCCGCAAAGCGGGGGTCGTGGCAAAAGGAGAGCACAAGTCACTTCCTCGCTAGGTTGAAAACCTCTTTCAGGCTGCCTAGGCAAAAGTTAGAGGACCCGAGGGGTGCGATCCCACCCAAACGTGGGGAATCGTAGCAAAAGGTGAGCATTCACGTGAGAAAAATCAAATAAAATACCCCGCTAGGCTGTTGCACATCCCGCGACCTAGGCAAAAGTTAGGGGAAAAATGTCGGCTCGACCACGAAAGAAAAGCGACACTCTCCCTGTGAAGCTACACCGAGTAGTGGTTCGGCACTCTCCGACGCAAGCAAACTCTCTTCGACTCTCCAAGCTCGAGACCCGCTTCGAAATGGGGGTCGAATCAATGTATCCTTGACTTGGAGGATCCCATAAGATCCCTCCTCTTACCTTTACGCACATATTCCACGGGCTACCCGTTTCTAAAAGAGCCATTCTTCGATAGGGACACGGCCACCTTACAACGGTCACCGACACCAAATCCCCGACACATCTTTGCATAGATTCCTCTTACGTATATCTGTCTCGCCGATTAAGTGCAACTGACACCATTTGTAGGTTCCTCTGTCTCCATGCACAGGTGTGATCGGGAATCCCAAGGGGCATCTCCTTCTTGACGAATGCATGATTGGCTTGCGCGACAGATCGGGGTTTTGAACCAAACGGAGGGCATGACAAGAATCCTCTTGACTCTAGTTCGAGGGAACGACAAATAACAAGCTCGACTCGGGGCAGGACAATCTGCCTCTGCCAATGCCCCCAGCACATCACCTAACGCGGACCCCCGCCTCTGCTCCCCCTCGCATATCGTCTGCTTTATTGCTTTCCACGGGCTTCGGCCTAATAACTTTATTGCTTTTCGGGCTTCGCGTCCACGGACTTCGCGTCCACCTTACTGCTTTCCACCGGCTTCGGCCTAGTAACTTTATTGCTTTCCGGACTTCGCGTCCACAGACTTCGCGTCCACCTTACTGCTTTCCACGGGCTTCGGCCTAGTAACTTTATTGCTTTCCGGACTTCGTGTCCACGGACTTCGCGTCCATGTTACTTCTTTCCACGGGCTTCGGCCTAGTACTTTTATTGCTTTCCGGACTTCGCGTCCACGGACTTCGCGTCCACTCTACTGCTTTCCACGGGCTTCGGCCTAGTAACTTTATTGCTTTCCGGACTTCGCGTCCACGGACTTCGCGCCCACCTTACTGCTTTCCATGGGCTTCGGCCTAGTAACTTTATTGCTTTCCGGACTTCGCGTCCACGGACTTCGCGTCCACCTTACTGCTTTCCACGGGCTTCGGCCTAGTAACTTTATTGCTTTCCGGACTTCGCGTCCACGGACTTCGCGTCCACTTTACTGCTTTCCACGGGCTTCGACCTAGTAACTTTATTGCTTTCCGGACTTCGCGTCCACCTTATTGCTTTCCACGGGCTTCGGCCTAGTAACTTTATTGCTTTCCAGACTTCCCGTCCACTTTACTGCTTTCCACGGGTTTCGGCCTAGTAACTTTATTGCTTTCCGGACTTCGTGTCCACGAATTTCGCGTCCACCTTACTGCTTTCCACGGGCTTCGGCCTAGTAACTTTATTGCTTTCCGGACTTCGTGTCCACGGATTTCGCGTCCACCTTACTGCTTTCCACGGGCTTCGGCCTAGTAACTTTATTGCTTTCCGGACTTCGCGTCCACCTTACTGCTTTCCACGGGCTTCGGCCTAGTAACTTTATTGCTTTCCGGACTTCGCGTCCATGGACTCACGTCCACCTTACTGCTTTCCACGGGCTTCCGCCTAGTAACTTTATTGCTTTCCGGACTTCGCGTCCACTTTACTGCTTTCCACGGGCTTCGACCTAGTAACTTTATTGCTTTCCGGACTTCGCGTCCACCTTACTGCTTTCCACGGGTTTCGGCCTAGTAACTTTATTGCTTTCCGGACTTCGCGTCCACTTTACTGCTTTCCACGGGATTCGGCCTAGTAACTTTATTGCTTTCCGGACTTCGCGTCCACGAACTTCGCGTCCACCTTACTGCTTTCCACAGGCTTCGGCCTAGTAACTTTATTGCTTTCCGGACTTCGCGTCCATGGACTTCGCGTCTACCTTACTGCTTTCCACGGGCTTCGGCCTAGTAACTTTATTGCTTTCCGGACTTCGCGTCCACTTTACTGCTTTCCACGGGCTTCGACCTAGTAACTTTATTGCTTTCCGGACTTCGCGTCCACCTTATTGCTTTCCACGGGCTTCGGCCTAGTAACTTTATTGCTTTCCAGACTTCCCGTCATCTTTACTGCTTTCCACGGGCTTCGGCCTAGTAACTTTATTGCTTTCCGGACTTCGTGTCCACGGATTTCGCGTCCACCTTACTGCTTTCCACGGGCTTCGGCCTAGTAACTTTATTGCTTTCCGGACTTCGCGTCCACGGACTTCGCGTCCACCTTACTGCTTTCCACGGGCTTCGGCCTAGTAACGTTATTGCTTTCCGGACTTCGCGTCCATGGACTTCGCGTCCACCTTACTGCTTTCCACGGGCTTCCGCCTAGTAACTTTATTGCTTTCCGGTCTTCGCGTCCACTTTACTGCTTTCCCGGGCTTCGACCTAGTAACTTTATTGCTTTCCGGACTTCTCGTCCAGCTTACTGCTTTCCACGGGCTTCGGCCTAGTAACTTTATTGCTTTCCGGACTTCGCATCGATGGACTTCGCGTCCACTTTACTGGTTTCCATGGGCTTCGGCCTAGTAACTTTATTGCTTTCCGGACTTCGCGTCCATGGACTCACGTCCACCTTACTGCTTTCCACGGGCTTCCGCCTAGTAACTTTATTGCTTTCCGGACTTCGCGTCCACTTTACTGCTTTCCACGGGCTTCGACCTAGTAACTTTATTGCTTTCCGGACTTCGCGTCCACCTTACTGCTTTCCACGGGTTTCGGCCTAGTAACTTTATTGCTTTCCGGACTTCGCGTCCACTTTACTGCTTTCCACGGGCTTCGGCCTAGTAACTTTATTGCTTTCCGGACTTCGCGTCCACGAACTTCGCGTCCACCTTACTGCTTTCCACAGGCTTCGGCCTAGTAACTTTATTGCTTTCCGGACTTCGCGTCTACCTTACTGCTTTCCACGGGCTTCGGCCTAGTAACTTTATTGCTTTCCGGACTTCGCGTCCACTTTACTGCTTTCCACGGGCTTCGACCTAGTAACTTTATTGCTTTCCGGACTTTGCGTCCACTTTACTGCTTTCCACGGGCTTCGGCCTAGTAACTTTATTGCTTTCCGGACTTCGCGTCCACGGACTTCGCGTCTACGTTACTGCTTTCCACGGGCTTCGGCCTAGTAAATTTATTGCTTTCCGGACTTCACGTTCACCTTATTGCTTTCCACGGGCTTCGGCCTAGTAACTTTATTGCTTTTCGGACTTTGCGTCCACGGACTTCGCGTCCACCTTTCTGCTTTCCACGGGCTTCGGCCTAGTAACTTTATTGCTTTCCGGACTTCGCGTCCATGGACTCACGTCCACCTTACTGCTTTCCACGGGCTTCCGCCTAGTAACTTTATTGCTTTCCGGACTTCGCGTCCACTTTACTGCTTTCCACGGGCTTCGACCTAGTAACTTTATTGTTTTCCGGACTTCGCGTCCACCTTACTGCTTTCCACGGGTTTCGGCCTAGTAACTTTATTGCTTTCCGGACTTCGCGTCCACTTTACTGCTTTCCACGGGCTTCGGCCTAATAACTTTATTGCTTTCCGGACTTCGCGTCCACGAACTTCGCGTCCACCTTACTGCTTTCCACAGGCTTCGGCCTAGTAACTTTATTGCTTTCCGGACTTCGCGTCCATGGACTTCGCGTCTACCTTACTGCTTTCCACGGGCTTCGGCCTAGTAACTTTATTGCTTTCCGGACTTCGCGTCCACTTTACTGCTTTCCACGGGCTTCGACCTAGTAACTTTATTGCTTTCCGGACTTCGCGTCCACCTTATTGCTTTCCACGGGCTTCGGCCTAGTAACTTTATTGCTTTCCAGACTTCACGTCCACTTTACTGCTTTCCACGGGCTTCGGCCTAGTAACTTTATTGCTTTCCGGACATCGTGTCCACGGATTTCGCGTCCACCTTACTGCTTTCCACGGGCTTCGGCCTAGTAACTTTATTGCTTTCCGGACTTCGCGTCCACCTTACTGCTTTCCACGGGCTTCGGCCTAGTAACGTTATTGCTTTCCGGACTTCGCGTCCATGGACTTCGCGTCCACCTTACTGCTTTCCACGGGCTTCCGCCTAGTAACTTTATTGCTTTCCGGTCTTCGCGTCCACTTTACTGCTTTCCCGGGCTTCGACCTAGTAACTTTATTGCTTTCCGGACTTCTCGTCCAGCTTACTGCTTTCCACGGGCTTCGGCCTAGTAACTTTATTGCTTTCCGGACTTCGCGTCGATGGACTTCGCGTCCACCTTACTGGTTTCCATGGGCTTCGGCCTAGTAACTTTATTGCTTTCCGGACTTCGCGTCCATGGACTCACGTCCACCTTACTGCTTTCCACGGGCTTCCGCCTAGTAACTTTATTGCTTTCCGGACTTCGCGTCCACTTTACTGCTTTCCACGGGCTTCGACCTAGTAACTTTATTGCTTTCCGGACTTCGCGTCCACCTTACTGCTTTCCACGGGTTTCGGCCTAGTAACTTTATTGCTTTCCGGACTTCGCGTCCACTTTACTGCTTTCCACGGGCTTCGGCCTAGTAACTTTATTGCTTTCCGGACTTCGCGTCCACGAACTTCGCGTCCACCTTACTGCTTTCCACAGGCTTCGGCCTAGTAACTTTATTGCTTTCCGGACTTCGCGTCCATGGACTTCGCGTCTACCTTACTGCTTTCCACGGGCTTCGGCCTAGTAACTTTATTGCTTTCCGGACTTCGCGTCCACTTTACTGCTTTCCACGGGCTTCGACCTAGTAACTTTATTGCTTTCCGGACTTTGCGTCCACTTTACTGCTTTCCACGGGCTTCGGCCTAGTAACTTTATTGCTTTCCGGACTTCGCGTCCACGGACTTCGCGTCTACGTTACTGCTTTCCACGGGCTTCGGCCTAGTAAATATATTGCTTTCCGGACTTCACGTTCACCTTATTGCTTTCCACGGGCTTCGGCCTAGTAACTTTATTGCTTTTCGGACTTTGCGTCCACGGACTTCGCGTCCACCTTTCTGCTTTCCACGGGCTTCGGCCTAGTAACTTTATTGCTTTCCGGACTTCGCGTCCATGGACTCACGTCCACCTTACTGCTTTCCACGGGCTTCCGCCTAGTAACTTTATTGCTTTCCGGACTTCGCGTCCACTTTACTGCTTTCCACGGGCTTCGACCTAGTAACTTTATTGTTTTCCGGACTTCGCGTCCACCTTACTGCTTTCCACGGGTTTCGGCCTAGTAACTTTATTGCTTTCCGGACTTCGCGTCCACTTTACTGCTTTACACGGGCTTCGGCCTAATAACTTTATTGCTTTCCGGACTTCGCGTCCACGAACTTCGCGTCCACCTTACTGCTTTCCACAGGCTTCGGCCTAGTAACTTTATTGCTTTCCGGACTTCGCGTCCATGGACTTCGCGTCTACCTTACTGCTTTCCACGGGCTTCGGCCTAGTAACTTTATTGCTTTCCGGAGTTCGCGTCCACTTTACTGCTTTCCACGGGCTTCGACCTAGTAACTTTATTGCTTTCCGGACTTCGCGTCCACCTTATTGCTTTCCACGGGCTTCGGCCTAGTAACTTTATTGCTTTCCAGACTTCACGTCCACTTTACTGCTTTCCACTGGCTTCGGCCTAGTAACTTTATTGCTTTCCGGACATCGTGTCCACGGATTTCGCGTCCACCTTACTGCTTTCCACGGGCTTCGGCCTAGTAACTTTATTGCTTTCCGGACTTCGCGTCCACGGACTTCGCGTCCACCTTACTGCTTTCCACGGGCTTCGGCCTAGTAACGTTATTGCTTTCCGGACTTCGCGTCCATGGACTTCGCGTCCACCTTACTGCTTTCCACGGGCTTCCGCCTAGTAACTTTATTGCTTTCCGGACTTCGCGTCCACTTTACTGCTTTCCACGGGCTTCGACCTAGTAACATTATTGCTTTCCGGACTTCTCGTCCACCTTACTGCTTTCCACGGGCTTCGGCCTAGTAACTTTATTGCTTTCCGGACTTTGCGTCCACTTTACTGCTTTCCACGGGCTTCGGCCTAGTAACTTTATTGCTTTCCGGACTTCGCGTCCACGAACTTCGCGTCCACCTTACTGCTTTCCACGGGCTTCGGCCTAGTAACTTTATTGCTTTCCGGACTTCGCGTCCATGGACTTCGCGTCTACCTTACTGCTTTCCACGGGCTTCGGCCTAGTAACTTTATTGCTTTCCGAACTTCGCGTCCACTTTACTGCTTTCCACGGGCTTCGGCCTAGTAACTTTATTACTTTCCGGACTTCACGACCACGGACTTCGCGTCCACCTTACTGCATTCCACGGGCTTCGACCTAGTAACTTTATTGCTTTCCGGACTTTGCGTCCACTTTACTGCTTTCCACGGGCTTCGGCCTAGTAACTTTATTGCTTTCCGGACTTCGCGTCCACGGACTTCGCGTCTACGTTACTGCTTTCCACGGGCTTCAGCCTAGTAACTTTATTGCTTTCCGGACTTCACGTTCACCTTACTGCTTTCCACGGGCTTCGGCCTAGTAACTTTATTGCTTTTCGGACTTTGCGTCCACGGACTTCGCGTCCACCTTTCTGCTTTCCACGGGCTTCGGCCTAGTAACTTTATTGCTTTTCGGACTTCGCGTCCACGAACTTCGCGTCCACCTTGCTGCTTTCCACAAGTTTCGGCCTAGTAACTTTATTGCTTTCCGGACTTCGCGTCCTCGGACTTCGTGTCCACCTTACTGATTTCCACGGGTTTCGGCCTAGTAACTTTATTGCTTTCCAGACTTCGCGTCCACCTTACTGCTTTCCACGGGCTTCGGCCTAGTAACTTTATTACTTTCCGGACTTCGCGTCCACTTTACTGCTTTCCACGGGCTTCGGCCTAGTAACTTTATTGCTTTCCGGACTTCGCGTCCACTTTACTGCTTTCCGGACTTCACGTCCACATTACTGCTTTTCGGACTTCGCGTCCACATTTACTGCTTTTCGGACTTCGTGTCCGCGGACTTCGTGTCCACATTTACTGCTTTCCGAATTTCGCGTCCACTTTACATGCTTTCCGCGAGCTTGGGCCCATCACCTACCACTTCACATCCTTCAAATCCTAATCATGCTACTATCTTATGATAGGAGGGGTGAGCCACCACGGAGAACGACGACAGAAGCGGTCGCCGGGACCAAAAAGGGTGCTCCTCATGATCTTTGGCTACATCCTCTAACCGAGCATGCAACCAAAGAGGGGCAAGCTGTCAGCACCCCATTCTGGCCCACCGGCTTCCCGCACGAGGATTCCCGACCGAAGCTCGGGACACTATTCCTCGCCCGGCAAACAGGGGGCAAATAGGCAGGCACAGGGTCACGAACAACGGGAGAAGAGCTAGGTTACTGAGAAAGACGGAGGAAAGCCATTGGAAGAACAAACGGACAAAGAACCCCGAAATGGCGGAGCTGGCACTGTGGCACTATTCATCACCGAGTCACCGAAGCACCGAAAGGTGCCCAATATGGGACTCCAAAAATCTCTCTCAGTGCCAAAGTGACCAGCGGCACGTCCGAACGCATTTCCGGGGCAAGCCACATGAGCCGGGACACCCCGGTCTCTCACGGACGCCTTTTCTTACAGAGCTCCTGGGGCCCGACCCACTAACAAGTAAACGGCACCCGGAAACGGGCCTACAGGCACCCAAGGACCACCGAAGTCGGAGAACAAGCCTCAGATGACCTATTGGAACTCGACTTGGTTTCCCGAGGGATGTTCCAGTGGTCACGAACGCCTCCCGGCGAGCCTTCGGGGCACGTCCATGGGAAACAGAGATCACAACGATCCCCGAGCACCTCACAATGATCCCCGAGCACCTCAAGACATTCAGGGAACACTGAGAAAATCCCGGTCACAAGTCCCTAGACCTCCCCGGGCCAACGGTCTTCGGTCGGAGACGACGAGCCAACGAACCCCCACGAGGCAAAAGGGTCACCGAAACGAACATTAAGGCGCACAAAGAGCAATCGGGGACCGGGGACGCTCAACTTCACTCCGAATGTCAAAACAGGGCAAAACCGACTTTCGAGGCGCCGAGTCGCCCGAATGTTCGTTCACGCGACGCATGACGATATTAGACTCATTCAAATCCTCATAGTTCAAGCATTCCAAATCTTCAAATTAATTGGACATCGGAAGTCGGATGCGAGCTCAATCAAGTTTCAAGCGTTTTCCGACTTTTCTCTCAATCGAATGGGACCCACAGCTCAGCCAAGCCGAGCCATCAAGCCACGGCTCAACCCCATGCCACGGCTCGCCCACAACCAGCCACGGCTTCGACGTGACAGCCCCAAGCCACGGCTGGATCCCTCATGGCCGGCGGTTCCAAGCTCCAAGAGCTTCCCTCCACCATCCATTTCAAATCTTCTTACACACTTACATCCATCCATCACTTCCTATCACAACCATCACTCCCCTTTGCTTTCCCTACACTCAACATGACTCTTGCCCGTCCCTAATCCTCCCTCAAAATTCGGCAGCCCTAGCTTAGGCCTCAAAACCGCAATTAGTTTCCTCTAATCATCCCGTTAGTCATCCCTACAAAGCTTCCAACATCATTAGTTCTAATCACTTCTTCATTCTCACTCTCTCTCAAGCCAACTTCTCTCTAAAATCTTCTCAACCTCCAGCCCTCATCAAAGTTCCGTCCAGCCCCTTACCAAGGCCGAAACCGGCCAAAACCGCCGGAAAACCGCCCAGTATTTCGGTAGCCACCCGACCCGACTTAAGCCAAAAATCATCAAACTTCCTAGCCTACATATTTTCTACCCCCTAAGTCCATTTCCGGGCTTAGATTTCCCATTCGAAGCCTCCAATACCGAGTTCTAGTCACATGAAGAATCGGGTCTCCTAGGCGTCACCCGTGTGCCCCGGACATCTCCACGCGTGCCATTTCTTCCCACGACTTCGGAGAGTCGTGCCATCATGTTCAAAGGGTTCCTCACTACCCTCACCCTCTCTCGTGAAGAGGTGGTCATGATCCGAGGGCCGATCAACCGTGCACAACCACCGTTTCACCCGTTTCTCCTTTACCGGGTTCACCCGACTCTTACCGAACTTTATCTCACATTTTCGGGTTTGTTCAGGCCTTGGCACGCTAGGGTCTGCCCATGGTCATCTAGATCTGTCTCTTAGGAGTCCAACGAGCCAACCACTCACCGTGCCGTGACCGGAGTAAGCGTGCCGACCCGTTTTTCCCCGATCTGCCGCAGCCGCTGCCTTACGGGTACCTACTACCCGTAACTTCCAGCCGAGTCTAGCGACTCTCAAGGCCGCTTCCCCGACTCTTTTCCTCGTATACCGGGGCTAGGTAACGTTCCTTTACGATCTATACAAGTTAGAATCTTCGATCCTTACTCGTAGGAAGTATTCGTGTGTTTTAAAGACCCGAAATGCATGCAAGTTCCCATTTTTCTTTCGGATCTATCTCTTCCATGCACTTTCATGCAACGTACGTCCATTATATTCTCATGCACGACCATGCCGTGTCTATATGATGTCCAAGCTTGCGTGCCATGACGGGAAATGACTCGGATCCGAAGGGAAGAGGTCCCCTTGGCCACGGGTTGAGCCACGGGACTCACGGCCGAGTCTCTAGGGAGAGACCCGTGAGCTTCCTTGGCCCACCCGCGACTAGGTTGGTCTCCTCCTTCTCGAAAGGGGTTGGTTCCCGTGTGTTTTATCATTAATCATAGTTAACGCGATAGCATGACGGAAAAAGGCTCGAATCGGGGCCGAAGAAGTCTTCCCAACTCGCGTGAGCCATGGAAGCTCACGGCCTTCCTTGGAGGAATAGGGCCGAGAGCTTCCTTGGGCCACACAAGTCCAGGAGGCTTTCTTCCGCCTCGAGATGGGTCGATTCCCGTGTTTTTATTTATTTCGTTATTATTTGAGTCAAGATCGTCTTGCTATTTCCATTCAAATATCTCGATTCATGTGTGTTTGTGTGATTCCATGCAATTATGGTCGTGACGGTATTAAGATGACTAGAACATGTGTTATTATCGTGATTAACGTGTTGTGCATGCAAGGAACGATCCGAAATGGCGCGGGAGATCGCTCAAAACTCGAGACGAGTCAAGGGTCACTCGGCTTCTTCCTTCAGGAGGTGGCCGAGAGTCCCCCGACCCCTCCCGAGTTTAAGCCGACCTCCCTAGTCGTTTCGAACCACTCCTTGGAATTGGATGTCTTAATGTTCGAATCTTATTGTTAGCTATATGGTAGATACGTAATTGACGTGTTGGTTTTGGATAATCACTCACCGAACTCAATACCCATAATGTCGGGCCACCATCATCGAATAATTTCACAAACGGAGAAACGGGACGTATCATTCGGTTAATTAAATCACTTGGACTAAATAATTGGACAAATTGAATATTAATTCGTAAACGTATCGATGGTCCATGGAACGGCGGAAATGCCCTTTTCCTTAAAAGCTTATAATTTCAAAACATCGAGACGTGTAACACGAATAGAATCGTGTCTAGCAAGTACTCGCGTACTATGACTCGAGTCCGGGCCCAATTTGAGGCGGCTCGAGTCGAGATGCGCGAGTCCTCTTTAGACCTCTTCGTGTCACACGATCTTTAATTTATATATGAACATCACACGTTTTACCACTCAAGAGCATAGTCGTCATTCCGTGATTCACCGATATCCTAGGCTTTAGGGAGTCGGAAACACCTCGATCTATGGACGAAAAAGGGCTACCCATTCGGGTACGAGTCTCATTCGCACGGCCCATTCCGTTCACTTTCGGTGTTTCTATCTTCCTATTGTAGATTCGGTGGGGAGCATTTTATTTCAGTTACAAAACACAAAGAACCGGACTAATCATACATCCAGCCCAATCAAACACTAGATAATGGATAGGCGGAATTATAGATTCAAATCTTGAGTCAAAACACGAGTTTGGCTAATTCGGTGAAACCGCAATGACACTTAACTGAATAAGAGTCATAAAACAAACACACACATGTAATTGGCTTAGAACCTTATCCTAGCCTGCCCTCTATGTTTGCCTAGGTTAGATGCATTGTTTGCTAATCAACCACGGGTAATAACTGATTAAATCACGTACATTCGACTTAATACACCACTTGTCTGTATTCATCGACAGTTGTCAGTTGTTGTCTGTATTGTGTCAGTTTTATCAGTTTTCTTTTGTTTCGTCTTTGCATATGATGATTTATTGCGGTTCGGGCCCGAACCCATAGGTCACGTGTTGCACGGGGTCCAACGCCCCAAATCACCGAACACGAGGTCCAACGCCTCTTAACTCACCGAGCGTGTGCGACCCGAGTGCGGAATGGGATCTAGCCTCGATTCACCGTCACACTCCGAATGCGGCCTATGTGGAAGGCGGATTTGGATTGAGCGCGTGAAACGGGTTTAGATATCGCCCGGGAGCTCGATCGGTCCATCTGATACAGTGAGAACTGACCGGTTCTCCCAAAGGCCGTTGGATCGATCGGACCCGACCCCCGGCTCCTCGAGCCCGCGTTGCCTTAATTTGTTTATCGGTCATTCAAAATACTCGGTGAGCCGGAGCGGAATATTGGCCCAATGCAAACCGATCGGGATCCGTTTACTTATTCAGTTATACCTTGTAATTAGTTGATAGAACATTGCGAGAATTCTGTTTGTATGTTCATTCGTACACTTGTAACGATCCCCGATCGGCGAGCGAGAGGTCCGAGTGCCGGATCGGTTAAGTTGGTCTATCGCCACCAAAGGGTGAGTAAACTCGGATACTCGTGGCTTCGGTTCACGCAGGGATTCGACCATCACGGTTCGATGAACTGTAACGCTAAGATAGTGAACCGACTTCTCGATGCACAAGCCTACTCATCTTTCGGATTCTTGACCCAACTTGATCAATCCATCGACTTTACGGTGTCAAAACGAGCGAGTCAAGTACGATCCTAAATCACGCGGTAAATAAATAAAACGGCAAGCCTGGCAAGCTAGAGTACCGGTGTTATCACGATTTGTTTAGCTCATTTAAACATACAAACATTCACAATCATGTTAGTTAGGGAAAGGATAAAAATAACACCGGCTTCATGCGTGCAATAACGATAAAACAAGCTCGGAAACTAACTTGGATTGGCTAAGGAGACCGATCTTAACCCGGAAAGAGCAATTTAAGTCTCAACCCTCTCATTTAGAGACTTGGCCGAGAGTTAGTTTGCCATAGTCGGGTCGGGATAGTCTTCTTTACGACGATCCAAGCCCTTTTCCGACATGCTAACAAGTCATAAGGTAGTGCACATGCATAATATGACATAAAATTACATAAAAATTGGATCTTGCAAGTTAAACATGAATGAAACGCCATGATACTCCATAGCCATGCAAAAATATGAAAAGCCCTAACTCCTCTAGGTCGAGAATGTTTTACCTAGCCTCGGAATACGAGGGAACAGTCGGGGAAGTGTTTGAGAGTCGGGTGACTCGGTGGAATCCTTGAAAGAGTATTCGGGTGCAAGGGTGGACTCGCACGGGTACGGCCAAGCACGGTGACGGGCGTCGGGCAAGATGACGGGCGCTGGTGGGCACGGTGACAGGCACGAGCTTGCTGGATGACGGGCGCTTGTGGCGCTGGTGACGGGCACGGGCGTGCTGGATGACGGGCGTTGGTGGCGCTGGTGACGGGCAGGGGCGTGCTGGATGACGGGCACGGGTGGCGCTGGTGGCGGGCACGGGCGTGCTGGATGACGGGCACGGGTGGCGCTGGTGGCACTGGTGACGGGCACGGGCGTGCCGGATGACGGGCGCTGGTGGCGCTGATGACGGGCACGGATGACGGACGCTGGGGTGCTCGGTGAGTGGCGCTGGTGGAGCTGGTGACGCGTCACTGTTCACCCGAGAGCTCCAACTTCACCCGAAATGATTAAAACGACCCAAAACGATGAGCAATTGACTTCAAACTAAAAAACTGGGTTCAGAAATGGAATCCTTGGGTCCGAAACATGTCGTCCAGGAAGTTAGAGGAATTTTGGATATAAGTCGGAATAGTGCCCGCTATGGATCCCGACCTAAACTCTAAGGATATTTGGCTTGGTTTTTGGTTTTCATGAGGTTATTTGCTTGCTGCTGGTTCCTAAGAAGTTGAGAGCATTTTCTAGATGGAGAAACTAGCAAGATCATGTGTGCTTCATGAATCATTAGCTTAATGACAAGTATGCAATATATATGTGAAGCTAATGAGCAATTAAGCAAAACAAAGCACCATTAAGGGCCTCATTAGCAAAAGTCGGTTGCCCTAATGGAGATGAGCATGAATGTCCTCCATGTATCTTGATGAGGAAGAGCCAAGAAGCATTAATGGAGGTGGAGTTAATGGTTTGAGTGTTGACTAGAAAGACCAAAGATATTTTGGGCTAGGTGAGGGCAAGAGAGGAAGAGGAAAAGGTCGAAAGTTTTGGGCAAAGGGCGGTTGCCCTTGGGCAGCCCGTGGGTCCCACGGCTCGTGAGGTGAAGCCGGGAAAAGACTCGGGTCTCGATTGGTTGCGTATTCGAAGTTCGTGGTTCGAATTGAACGTCGAATTGTCGATATACGCGTGAAAACGGCGTTAATGAGCCCGAGATTGACATTTTTCATTGAGAAGTGTCCCGGATATGTGTGAGGCTTGGAAGCCGGTTTTGCTCATTGCAAGTGACCAGGGCGAAGTTGTCCGCTTCTGACAGCATATCTCGTATCTGCATCTCACGTTGGTCATTTTGACATAAGTTGTCAGACAACGTGAACAATTATCCCTTGAGCCGATAATGCTAACGTGGGGCCGGAGACGTCCTAGGAGGCTGAAACTGGATTTCTCAGGATGACTTCTGAGTTGCTTGGGCACTCCGGAGATTACTGTAATCTCTGTTTGTCAAGATCAGACCTCCAAGGACTTGAAAAGTGTATCTAAGGCCTCTAAAGCACTGTTCGGGAGGTCTAGATGAGTTGTGTGATTTATTCCGACGATTCCACATTGAGCCTTGAGAAGGCTAGCATTGTGTAACGTAAGCATTCGGCGTCAAGTTTCCCCAAAGAGGACCTCTGGATATGGATTTCCACTGAAAATGGTCATTTCCGCTCCTCGGAGGTTACTCCGGAAACCGTGAAGGGTTTTGCTGTCTGTTTTGCCCAATTGTGAATGTCTGCTAGAGTTTTCTGGGCAATGCGGTATGAACTTCGTTTGCCGTAATTCCATCAGACCATTCTCCGACTATGCTCTTCTGAAGAGGGATATGCTTGTTTTGCCGTTCGGAAGTCATTTGATGTGTCTGTGTGACTTCCAAGAGACAATCTGAAGCATTGTTCATGCTCTGTGTGCTGATGGGGCATGGCCGCGTCTGATATTTGGCATTAACTTTTCTCCAGGAAACCGGCATTTTTGGACTTCCACTGAAAAGTTGTCTGTATACAGAAAATTGTTCTGTATAGAGCAGATGATTTGCAAAATGCCTTTGAAGACATTTTCCATCTTTTTGGCACTGATGTGGATTTTTGGAGTCCAATATTTACTATCTTTCGACGACCGAGCGAACTATCAGAAAATAGTACCGTCCGTGTAATATACTGAAAATGCCGGTTTTGGACATTGTTGAACTCTCTGGTCGCTCTGTTGCCGTTTGGTGACCCCGGGAGTCCTTCTGTCACATCCATGGGTCGTTTGCTCAATTTTGCCGACTTGAGGATGAATAGTGATTTCTTGCTCTGCCGAGCCGTTTTCTGTATTCTTCTCAAGTCGCGACTTGGATCATGGCCAATATCGTTGTTTGGAATGGTGAGCCAAAATGGGGTGCTGACAGCTTGCCCCTCTTTGACTGCTTGCTCGAGTAGAGGATGCAATCAAAGATTTCAAAAGCACCCCAGTTTGATAGCAATGATCAAGGTGGAATTTCCTATATGGCCCTCTCCTTCTTGCTTTGGATATGTGGGATGTTGTACCTAATAAAAAGGAAATATAGTGAGATGCGCACAATAGACATGTAGAGTTCGGAACAAAGCTGAGACAAGCAATTAAAGTCGGGATTGACCCGACGGGGACTGACCCCAGTGCAAAAAGTAGAGTCGGGATTGACCCGAAGGGGATTGAGCCCGGTAAAGTCGGGATTGACCCGAAGGGTTTGCAATATGCACAGGGCGCATACCGAATGAACTGCATGGTTCAAAGGCGCCTACCCGGTGGACTTGCGAGGTGCACGCCAATGAAAGTGCATTGCAGAAATAAATGTACGCGAAGTAAATGCAAACGCTGAGGAGTAGTGTGAGGTGTGGAAGGAATCATTGTGTTTCTTCCATTGCTGAGTTCGTCCATGTCGCAATCGATGCTGTGGTAGGACGTTTCATTGCTTGCCAACTGATTTGGATGTCACTGAATGCCTGGAGTGTTATCCTGAAGGTTTCTCTTCGGATTTAGACTGTAGTTTTTGGCATAAGGCAGACATGCATTCGTCAAAGAGAAACTCTTTTCGGGGTTCGCATCCTGCTTCCTGCATCTAGAATTAAAAGGGCTAATAGTGGTTGTCAATCTTACTCTATAGCCATAATGAAGATGTGTAAAGAAGTCTGAATGATAATGCTTTGGGGATTTGAACATGATGACCATTTAAAGGGGTGGTCGTCTCCCGCTAAATTGTGACTCGACAAAAAAGGCTTATGTTTACAGAACGGGCATGACCCGTAGAATTTGCATTAAGGTAAACGGAGGGATTTTGGGATCCTCCACATCAAGGATACGACGATTCGACTGCATGTCGAAACGTGTCTTGTGCTGTGAGAGTCAAAGAGAGTTTGCTTGCATCAGAGACTGCCAAACTGCTACTTGTTGTCGCTTCACACTGAGTGTAGCTGTCATTTCATAGTCGAGCTGCCGAAGGCCCCCTAACTTTTGCCTAGGTCGCAAGACGCGTGACGACCTAGCGGGGTATTCTTTTAGACTCTTCTCTCATTTAGAGCTCACCTTTTGCTATGATCGTCCTGATTGGATCTGGTCATACCTCTCGATTCCTCTAACTTTTGCCTAGGGCACCCTTTCGGGTTTTCACTCTAGCGAGGATTTCGTTTTGTACTCTCCTTTTGCCACGGCCCCCCTTTTGGCGGGATTTTAAACTGTGCCCCTCATTCCCTAATTTTTGCCCAGGCCGCCTCAAAGAGGTTTTCAACCTAGCGGGAGATTCATTATTTTTCTCTCAGGAAAAGTTCAGAGAAAGGGAAAGAGCAGAAGAGGGGAGTGTATTAATAAGCAGAAATGAAAGTGCTGGGAGATTGTACATGCGAAGAAAGTTAAAAATGTATCGTACACCTGAGAAAAACGTCCACAGTGGAATGAGAGAAACGCCATCACGGATAGTATTTCTTAAGTGTAACAGCGTTGACCGGAAGAGCGTTCTCGTTCCCGTCCATATCATTGAGAATGATTGCCCCCCCGTCAAAGACTTCTTTAACGATGAAGGGACCGTCGTATTTGTAAGCAAACTTGCCCCTGGAATCAGGGGCGATATGCAAAACTTTCCGCAGGACGAGGTCACCGGGGCTGAACTCGCGGGGACGAATTTTCTTATTGAAAGCTCGGGCCATTCTTTGCTGATAGCACTGACCGTGGCAAAGTGCTGTTAGCCGCCTCTCATCAATGAGGTTGAGCTGTTCGTAGCGTTGTTTCGCCCATTCTGCTTCCTTGAGCTTGGACTCGGCGAGGACCCTCATAGAGGGAATCTCTACTTCGATTGGAAGAACTGCTTCCATGCCGTAGACCAAAGAATATGGGGTTGATCCAGTGGACGAGCGGATAGAAGTCCGATACGCCAAGAGTGCGAACGGGAGCATCTCGTGCCAGTCTCTGTAATTCACTGTCATCTTTTCAATGATTTTCTTTATGTTCTTGTTTGCTGCCTCTACCGCGCCGTTCATTTGTGGACGATACGGAGAGGAGTTGCGGTGTAGGATCCTGAACTGTGCACAGAGCTCGTCAATGAGCTTATTATTCAAATTCTTGGCGTTGTCTGTGACAAGTGTCGCAGGGACCCCGTAACGTGCGATAATGTCGCGTTTGAGGAAGCGTGCCACGGTTTTTGCAGTGATCGATGCAAGGGTGATAGCTTCAATCCATTTGGTGAAGTAATCGATAGCTACCAGTATGTACAAGTGCCCATTGGATGCTTTGGGGTTAATAGGACCAATCACGTCCATGCCCCCCATTGAAAAGGGCCACGGAGCAGCCATTGGATGCAGCTCGTTGGGTGGTGCTCTGATCTGATTTGCGTGGACTTGACACAAGTGACAATGCCTGACATGTTTGACGCAGTCAGTCTCCATGGTGGACCAAAAATACCCAAGTCGCATGAGCTTCTTTGCTAGCATGAGCCCGTTCAAGTGAGGTCCGCAATTTCCCTCGTGCACTTCTTCCATGAGGCGTTGTGCCTCATTCTCATCAACACACCGAAGCAGTGTGGCATCGAATGAACGACGGTAAAGGGTTTCACCACTCAGGAAGAAATTTGCTGCAATGCGCCGAAGAGTCCTCCGGTCATGTCGATCGGTGAAAGCTGGGAATTGGCCCATTTGTAGCAAGTGTTTAATGTCTGCATACCACGGTTTGCCTTCGACAGTGTCGATTACATCGCAATGGGCAGGACCCTGAGCAATCTCAAACTCGAGGGGCTCGATAAGATTCTCTTTTGTGATGCTAACCATGGAAGCGAGCGTTGCGAGTGCATCGGCGAATTGGTTCTTCATGCGCGGTGTGTATGTAAATGAAATGTCCTTGAAGTTCTCTGTCAAGTCTTCGAGGTACTCATGATATGGCACCAGTTTCGGATCTTTCGTCTTCCACTGTTTGAGTGTTTGAAAGATTGTGAGCATGGAATCTCCAAACACTTCAAGCTCCTTGACTTTGAGGTCGATTGCCGCCTGCAAGCCGAGGATACATGCCTCATATTCGGCTATGTTGTTGGTGCAGGGGAAATCAATCTTCGCTGCAACAGGGAAATGACGCCCTTCCGGGGATATCAGCACTGCGCCAATACCTGACCCGGTGGAATTGACTGCACCATCGAAGTACATCTTCCATCTGGTAATTTCCTCCTCACCACTCATTTGGAGGATTCTTTCATCTGGAAAGTCAGAGTTGATTGGTGTGTCATCGACAATCGGGAACTCTGCTAGATGATCTGCTATCGCTTGGCCCTTCATTGATGTGCGCGACACATATTCGATGTCGTACTCAGTCAGTTGGCAACGCCATTTTACTATGTTCTTCATGGAGGACGGACTGCTAAGTAGATATTTCAAAGGATCTGACTTCGACAGCAGGCGAACAGTATGGTAGAGAGTGTATTGTCGGAGCCTTTGCATGACCCACACAAGTGCGCAACACATTTTCTCTATCTCAGGGTAGTTGGACTCCCCTTCAGTGAACTTTTTGCTTAAATAATAAATTGCTCACTCTGCGTGAGAGGAATCGTCCTTTTGCCCTAACATGCATCCAATGGATTGTCGGCGTACCGTTAGGTACAAAATGAGCGGACGGTCTGGTGAAGGTGGAACCAACACCGGTGGCTGAATTAGATATGCCTTGATGGTATCAAAAGCTTTCTGACACTCATCATCCCATTCGACCGCTGCATTTTTGCGAAGCAAACGGAAGAGTGGTTGGCACTTGTCTGTCAAGTTCGCAATGAAACGCGCGATGTAATTCAGCCGTCCTAAGAAGCTCCTCACTTCGCGCACTGTCGATGGAGGGGGCAATTCCATGATCGCTTTAACTTTGTCAGGGTCGACCTTGATGCCTTCCTCACTAACTATAAACCCTAGCAATTTCCCTGACTTGACGCCAAATGTGCATTTCGCTGGGTTAAGTCGGAGTTTATACTTCTTGAGGCGGTTGAACAATCGTTTGAGGTTAACCAAATGATCTTCTCCTTCTTTGGACTTCGCGATCATGTCGTCGACATAGACCTCGATCTCTTTATGCATCATGTCATGAAAGAGAGTGACCATTGCCCGTTGATAGGTTGCCCCGGCATTTTTGAGACCGAAAGGCATGACCTTGTAGCAAAATGTACCCCACATCGTGATGAATGTGGTCTTGAATTTGTCTTCTTCGGCCATCTGAATCTGATTGTATCCAGAGAAACCGTCCATGAAGGAGAATTGTGTGTGGCGCGCTGTATTGTCCACCAAGACATCGATGTGAGGCAGCGGAAAGTTATCCTTTGGGCTAGCCCTATTGAGATCTCGGTAGTCGATGCAGACTCTGACTTTCCCATTCTTCTTCTCCACTGGAACAATGTTCGCTACCCATTCAGAGTAATTGCATACCTCCAAGAATCCCGCGTCTACCTGCTTGATGACTTCTTCCTTAATGCGTAAGAGAAAGTCAGCTCGTTGACGTCGCAAGTGTTGGCGCTTGGGTGGGAATCTTTCAGTATCAAGTGGGAGGAAATGCTTCACGATTGAGGGGTCTAGGCCTGGCATATCGGCGTAGGACCAAGCAAAGACCTCCTGATACTCTGTCAAGAAGTCGATCATTCGGGCCCTCTGTGCAGGGTCGAGTCCCGTTCCGATTCTAAGGGTGCGTGGTTCTTCTGCATTGCCTATGTTGATGTCTTCGGTTGGCTCGACGGAAGTGAGTTGGTGGTTTTCGAGATGATGCAAACTCTCTTCTATCTCGGGCACGCGACCGTCCTCGTCAAGTCCTTCCCCGAAGTATATGGGTAGGGACTTTCCGAGATGTGTTTCGAGTGAATCCGAATCGTTATATCCGTGATTTGGATTCGATTAGAGCCTGGACATGAAAGTGAATTGTTTTAGAAATTAAAGGTGTTAGAAGTGAGTGCAAGAGAGAGAATTTAGACACAGGAAATCAAAAAGCATGCAGGGATTCTATTAACAAGCCATAACAAAAACCCCTCTTCTGTCATGTGGCTTATGGCATTGCCGACATGCAGGTAGCATTATGTATAAAGACCGTCTTACACATCGGCAACTATGGCCGAGTAGAGCGGAATTGAAGTCCAGTTGGTAAGCTCCTCATCCTCCCGTACAAGGCGGATATGAACCCTAGAAGATGTCTCCTCAGTGACGGCATATATGGCTGGCAAAGCCAAAAACGCTTCAACTGCATCCAAAGAGAAGTCATCTGTTTCAGTGATCGGGCTCTCGGAGGTGCCTCCCATGATTTGCGGTGGTGCTGCAAAAAACTGTGAGAGCGGTGGAACCGGAATGCCCCTACAGAGCTTCCCGTAATATGCAGCAAGGCGGTGTAGATGTTTTCCACGACGAGCTTGCATGATCTCATGGCAGGAGGGGAGAAAGTCGAGTCCCCTCCTATTGCGGTATTCCTCCATTTCAATCGGTCGAAGGATTCCCTGTGCACGTGCCCCGAGTCCAGTTCCAGGGACATAATTGTTTTTCAAGAGAACCTTTCCAATCATGCGATCAGTTCGTGATGAACTCGACCAACGACGTGGTTGTTGCACTTGCAAACTATGTGCAATGCCCGCAAGTGTCCTTGTCCTTCCGAGGGAATTTCGTCTTCCGAAAAGGAAATATGATTCGAGAAAATAGAGTTCACGGTCTCCTCGATTCTATCCGGTGCAGTATCTTTCGGGACTTGTGCCGTAGTGAGAACTTTCAGCAAAGCGTTCCGATGAGGTTCGGAGCTCAAAAGCAATGCGAGCAACGATATATGAGCTGGTGACTTGCTCATTTGCTCGACCACTTTGTATTCGCTTGCTTTGATCACCTTCATGAAAGCTTCGGCTTCCTGATCGGTGACCTTCTTTGTAGAGAATGACACGGCTTTTGGAGCGGTTAAGAACTCAGTAGCGGGAGCCTTTCCTTTGTCAACAGGCTCTGGACCCTGATAAACCCGTCCTGAACGCGTGATTCCCATCTCGCTCATTTCCAGTTCTGCACTGGCAACCTCGCTCTCATATGTCCAGGGAACTCGACTATCGTGATAAGGCTCCTTTGCAGGAACTTCTATAACGAACGGGACGGGAGCGAATGCGACTTCTACTGGAGCATAGTTAATGGCAAATGGATTTGAGGCCTTTTGCGCGTCTTCTTCCTCCTCAATAGCAGCAATGCTAATCATGTTCACAGAAGGTCCTGAACCTGATCCATGATCAGGAAGAGGATTTGCACGGACATTCGGCGGCTTCACCTCGTTAAAGGAGATTAGTCTTGCATCAATCATCTCCTGGATTTTATCCCGGAGTCTCCAACAAGTATCCAGAGTGTGACTAGGAGCACCTTGATGAAATTCACAGCGAAGATTTTGGTTATGCATGGACGGATCGAAACGGGGACCTGGTGCTTCTGTTTTGATCTTGTCGCCTGCAATGAGCTGTCTGAATATGTGAGAGGGGGGAGCTGGTAAATTGGTGTATTGCTTGCGTGAACGCGGTTGAGCAGCACTGTCTTGTTGAGTTCTAGGAGCTGGAACACGTTGAGCCGGCTGAGGAGGTCTCGAAGCCGGGGGTCTAGCTTGTTGAACTTGAACAGGAGGATACGGTTGCGGAGGTTGCGACTGGATAACAGTGGGCGGGGTTGAGAAATAAGCTTGCGGCGTTTAATGAGGTTGCACATACTGCATGGGATGCGCATATGCCCGAGAAGTCGGTAATGCAGGGGTGTAATCCACCGACATTGGCTGTGGAACTTGATGTCCAGAATTGACGATGCCAATAGTTGCGTCTTTGCCTCTTCTGGATATTCCGGCAGTTTGTTTCTTCGGTGTCTCTCCGTCTTTCTTCCTTGACGGGCCTTCAATTCTTCCTAGCTTAACACCCATATCCAACTTCTTTCCTGCCTCAATCAGGTCTGAGAAAGAGGAAGTATGAGCCAGGAGATGTGAGTAATATGCACCTCTGAGCGTAGAATGAAACAGTTGAACTTGCTGTCGCTCAGTGATTGGAGGTATGTGCTTTGCCGCTTTTCCCCTCCATTCCGTTGCGTATGCTTCGAAAGTTTCACTTTCTTTCATCTCTGCCATGCTAAGATCAAGAAGAGTAGGAGGTGTCTCTGCACAGAATCGGTACTGGTCGAGGAATTTCTGAGAAAGATCTGTCCATGTAGGGATGTGGCCGGCTTTCAGGGTCATAAACCAATCTAGCGCCGATCCCGTAAGACTGTCTTGGAAAGTCTGGATGACAAATTCCTCGTAATCCCAATACGAAAGCATTTTGCTATGATAGTGACGGAGATGATGCCGAGGGTCTTTGGTCCCATCGTACCTCTTAAAATCTGGAATCTTGATCTTGGGGGGCAACAACATGCCCGGAAAGAGATTCCAGTCACTGTCACCGAAGTCAGGACGGGACGTGCCTGCTTGGAGGGTTCGAATGGTTTCCTCCATTCTCTTCATTCTTCTCTCCTGTTCATTTTCAGGAGGAATGTTCGTCGGTAGAACTGCAGGTGCGGCATGAGTAGGCGTGCCTGGCTCAGTGGGGGGAATATTTAGAGGCGATGGAGTTTGGTAGGAGAAGCTCATTTGGGTTTGTAGAGCTTGGAAGGAAAAAGGCTCCGCAGTGGGAGCAGGGATTTGTGTGATCGCGACTGGAGGAACCGTCGGTGGTGGAACGGTGTAAATTGGAGATTGAGTAGGTATGGTGAGCGGCGGCAAAGTGAGCATCGCGGGATCTGTTGATAGGAATGTCGCGGGTGGAAACGGCACTGATGTAGGAGCCGGTGGCGGCGGCATAGGATCACTGCTGGGCTGATTGTCGACACATATGTCATTGCTGGAAAAGATATATCTTCTCTATCAGTCACATAAATAGGCGGGTCGATCGGATTCCGGTGAACAGTTGTCCTGCATTCAGGAGGCGGAGTGTGGCTCGAGGAAGCTCGGTTTTGATCCCGAAGCATAGCCATGAGCTCTGTCATATTGGTATTCATGTTGGTAGCCAACTGATTAACCATCCCTTCGAGTGCAGCAAAACGCACGGGATCGACAACATTGGATGACGCCTGTGCAAGAGAAGGGAAGTGCGTTGGAAGAGCGCCGGAATATGCTGTAGATGCTGGAGATGACATCACGCGTGTGTCTTCCGGAAGGGACTGTGCAGGCATCGGTGGCGCGTCTTGCTCTGAGATAACGGGTTGTTGCTCTTCGGCCATTCTTCCGCGTGCCCGAGTAGGATATCGATGCGACGCCAGTTGTTAGTACCTGTGTATGCGTAAGTGTATAAGTGTAATTGTTGTGTGTTGACCATCTTCGAGATGTAAACGACAATATATGAATGCATGAGATGTATGAATTTAAAAAACACTAATGTCATTACATCAGTTTGATTCACGTTTCATAATTTACAAAGGCAGTTTGTTCGAAAGGAAACATAAACATTAAACCGACAACTGTTACGACCCGTAGCTGAGTGAGCGCTACGCGGGTTCTGTACAGGCAAAAACGCTCAGCAACTGAGCTCAAGGGTGGGAGATCCTGCGCGCTCTTGCCTGCGCTCGATCCAGCATAGCGCTCAACCGCGCTATCTCCCTGTTTTGGCTCGCTACGCGTGCACGAGTTTGAGCCAACTCGCTCTGAAGCTCTCTGTGATCAGTGAGTTCTGCACGAATATCCACTAGCTCACAGCGAAGACAATCTCGCTCTGCCCTAATAACTTGTAGCTCTATGCACACGGCTCCTTGGACTAAGCTCTCTGCATCTGGAATGTCTGCCTGCGATGTCTGCAGCATCTGCGGCATGCGTAGCCGACGAACAGGTGCGAATCCATACGGATGGAACTGCATCACATACGCTGCTGAAGCTGAGAAAGCTCGCTCCTCGTCAGTGGGATGCTCTGGGAAGTACAGTTCCTGGACGATGCGCGTGCTCCATAAGCGTCGGACCTCTCTAACGCGTAGAATCCTATCCGGGAGTGAAATTGCGGTGTTTGCCCACCTGAAGCGGTGTGAAGTGCGATCTGCCTCTATAGGAATATCTTGTAGCCCACCGAGTTGTCTGATGACTCGGGATGGAAAGACAAGTGTGCTCCCTAAATGACTGATTAAGGGAAGTCCTATAATTGAAGGACATCCCATGATCATGGGACCGCCAGTATTCCAACGTGTAGTCCATAAAAACTGTGCTGGGGTGAGTTCTTCCATAAACCGCACCCAGTCGGTGTAGTTACGGTCGGAGGGTCGAAACACATGAAGTAAACGAGCGATGAGTGATCGCTCGTCGGTGATACATGAAAAAGGATGAGATAAGCCGAACGGTCTGATATGTGCTAGAAGCCAAATCTGAAGCAGATGTGGGGATCCTCTCATCATGCCCCGTCAATTCTCTCGTACATAGTCAAGAGACCGAATGGTCTCAGCCGAAACGGCTTCCACATAACTATGGCCTCCTACCACTTGGAGGATGACCTGAGCAAGTGCCCCGTCTGTGAGGTTCGACGAGTACGGGAATAGCATAGTCCCGAAGATGAGCAAAAGAAACCCGTGACAAGCGTCACGCTGATAAGACTCTCCCGTGGCATTCAGAGCACGGGCCTGTATGAAATCTATGAGCCATGTAGTCCTAATGCTGTGCTTCCCTCCATACTGAAGCTCGCAATGAACTTCTTCGTTGCGGAGACCTAAAAGGATGGCTAGTCTGTTCTGTATCGTGGCAAACTGGTTAGGCACCACGATGTCATGAATCGGTGTAGACCGCTGAAGGAGTGTCGCATATTCTTCTACTGTAGGGGCTAACTCTGTCCCATGAAAGCTGAAAACGGCTCGCTGAGTGTCCCAAAAGCTAATGGCAGTTCTGAGTAGGGTCCAATCAACGGGAGAATCGGCGAGTAATGGTAGGTCTCCTATGATGAGCCGGAGGAATGCACGGTCCACTGGGCGGAATGTGTTCCAAAGTCGAGCAATGTCCGCAGATGGTGTGATGATGATATCAAGCCTAGGACAGGGACGCGAGCGATCCATTCTTACCTAAATGGAGAAGATGTTGGTTTAATGTTTATAAACAAACTGATGCAATGTCCTAGTTTGTTTTTGAAAATATGCATGCAGATGCGGAAAATAAATTATAGCACGAGTTCTTTACATTATACAACACTCCTTTAGTGAAAACAACAAAAGGCTCGCCTAAAAGAAAAACTACGAGCCGACTCAAAGACTCAACTTTTGGGTCGGTTGGCGGCGTGAAGGTTATTTTTGGTCCAGCATGACGGTCCCTGTTTATGCATGGTTTCAGTGTTCTACTAGGAAAACCACTAACTAGGGATGGGGGCTCTCGATTCAAGGGCGTCAATTCCTTGAAATCGAGCGAGGATCTTTGGGGGCCGGTTCGGTGGCGGAGCCGACTCGATCCGTTCCCTTACTCGGAACCTCTGACTAACCTAGCTTCCTAAATCGGCGCCCGTGGGATTTCAGGCGAGGTACCTAAATCCATTAGAATGATGCAATGCAGGTGCAGAAAGTAAAGGTGCATAAAGTAGATAAGCGAAAAAGTTGCAGAAAGCGGTAACTAAACATGCAAGCAAGCAAACGAATCGAGCCTGAACCCACTAAGTATGTCCCCAGTGGAGTCGCCAAGCTGTACGGACCCGAATGTGGACTCTCGTTGGGACCCGCATTGCGCGCTTTTGGATCGCGTAGCTTGGGCGGAATATCCGCCTTCCCGTGGGGACGTGTGTCGGACGCGCGTGAGAGAAGGAGTCGCCACTTATCATTTTACGACCCGAAGGTCGAGGGCGGATAAGTTACCCGGGGTCTAGGGGTATGGAACACCTAGTTTGTTGTTAAGGCATTGATCTGTGCGGAACCGAAAAATCCGTGTTCGGGGGTTCATGTTACGTGCGGGCCTATATCCCGCACGCCCTTTCGGTACTATGGTTTGCTAGGCTTGCATGTTTTATGATTTACCGCATGAATTAAGCTGCACTCGGCTCGCACGTTTTGACACCGAAGATTCGGTGAATTAAACGATGTCGGTTGAGAAGCCGAGAGAGAAGTAAACATGTATGTCGGGGAGTTGGTTCACAATCTTGCGTTACAGTTCATCGAACCATGGAGGTTGAATCCCTGCGTGAACCAAAACCGCGAGATCTTGGATTTACTTGTGTCTAGGCAAGCATTAGACCGATTCGATTAATTCGACTCTCGGACCGTTCGCTCACCGACTGGAATTCTTACAGAACAAATGTACAAAGTAAAAGTCCTTACAATGCTCTCGAAAACAATAAATAAAAATTACAAATGGCCGAATTCCAATCGACTCGCGTTCGGTTATTATTCCGCTCTAATTCACCGTGAGTTTAGAAAAAAACCGAAGAACTGAAATTCAATGTACGCTCTCACTGAACTGGGCGTTGGACCCTGTGAGTGTTGATTAGGGTGTTGGACCCTGTGATCGATGATTAGGGCGTTGAACCCTAATATTATTCGGCCTAGGGATCAGGCTTGACCCGCATGGCAAACAGATGCGGAAAGATAACATACAACATGTTAATAACAGACAAAGTGTTTGTTATTGTCGTGTTTACGTGAATTAACAGATTATTAACCCAGGGGTGTTTTTGCAAGCAAATGCCATATGCTAAGCAATCAAACATGTGCCAATGTTTTAGCATTCGGCTTTGTTTTGAGAACTTGACAAAGAGAGTCAAATCTCAGGTGTGTGGATTGCTTTTACAGTTGTTCCGTATTGTGACACTGAATTACCACTGAATTAACCAAACTCGTGTTTTGACTCTAGATTTGGAATCTAGAATTCCTCCTAACCCTTATCTAGTGTTTGGTTAGGTCGAGTGAAAGGTTAATCAGCATTTTGCATGTTTTCTGACAGAGATAATTGTTCTAGTTACCTGAGTCTATGTTAGGATGACAGAAACTCATCAGTTAGATAAGAAAAAGCTATGCAGATGAACCTGCACCTGAACAGGTAGCCCGTTCTTATCTCGTACTGTAGTGTTTCTGTCATGCTAACCCTGGGGATGTCGCTGAATTGTGAAAACACGATTTTGCCCTTTATTTGAAAATTGTTTTCAGAAAAGGGGAAACGTTGCAGTGTGGGTCACCTCGGCCTGTAGCCGGTGTCAACCAAATCCCTGGATCGTCTAGGGTTGTGCAAGAACCCCGAAAAGGCCAAGGCACCGGTCGATCTGCCCGGAGGTGATCTAGAAAGATCTTCTGTATCGTGACCTGAGCTACTTGGAATCAGGTAAAAACTCAAGTTGAGACACAGAAGCCCTTTTCAGACGTCCATGCTACTTCGGACCGCGCGTTTCGAGTTTTGAAATTGATAAGTTTGAAAAGGGCACCAACGTCATTTGACAACTCGTCGACGCGAGTTATCAATTAATGGCCAATTCGTGTAAACTTTATCAGTGTGAAGTGGGTTTAATCATGTAAGCGTCCCGATTAACCCGTTTGTGGAATTAATGCTTAAGGTTATTGCCGAATGCATTAATTAAGAAAACGATTCGTGATTCGATGACCAAAATGAATCCAAAACGATCAAGGATAATTCAGTTGAATAACGGACAATATCCTTATAACCGAATTGATCCAAATGAGTCCTCGATACATGAATCCATGCGCGTTTATTTTAAAAGAGCCTTTAAACGTTACTTTAACATAGGAATCGTAAAGACATTGAAGTTAAAAAATTCACACCATCCGATAAACGAATTAAACTTGAGATAAGGAAATCATTCTTGACCCAAGGAAGGCCAAGAAGCCCTCGGCTTCATCTTATAAAATGTGGCCGAAGGTTCTCATGGCTCTATCCGAGTCACAAATGATTTCCTAGTCGTGGTTTAATTATTTTTCGCATGCTCAAACATCAACCGTGATAAATAACACTCCTTTTTAACAAAAAAAGCCGGTGTTATCACGATTTGTTTAGCTCATTTAAACATACAAACATTCACAATCATGTTAGTTAGGGAAAGGATAAAAATAACACCGGCTTCATGCGTGCAATAACGATAAAACAAGCTCGGAAACTAACTTGGATTGGCTAAGGAGACCGATCTTAACCCGGAAAGAGCAATTTAAGTCTCAACCCTCTCATTTAGAGACTTGGCCGAGAGTTAGTTTGCCATAGTCGGGTCGGGATAGTCTTCTTTACGACGATCCAAGCCCTTTTCCGACATGCTAACAAGTCATAAGGTAGTGCACATGCATAATATGACATAAAATTACATAAAAATTGGATCTTGCAAGTTAAACATGAATGAAACGCCATAATACTCCATAGCCATGCAAAAATATGAAAAGCCCTAACTCCTCTAGGTCGAGAATGTTTTACCTAGCCTCGGAATACGAGGAAAGAGTCAAGGAAGTGTTTGAGAGTCGGGTGACTCGGTGGAACCCTTGAAAGAGTATTCGGGTGCAAGGGTGGACGCGCACGGGTACGGCCAAGCACGGTGACGGGCATCGGGCACGATGACGGGTGCTGGTGGGCACGGTGACAGGCACGAGCGTGCTGGATGACGGGCGCTTGTGGCTCTGGTGACGGGCACGGGCGTGCTGGATGACGGGCGCTGGTGACGGGCACGGGCGTGCTGGATGACGGGCTCAGGTGGCAAGCACGGGCGTGCTGGATGACGGGCTCAGGTGGCAAGCACGGGCGTGCTCGATGACGGGCACTGGTGGCGCTGGTGACGGGTGCTGGTGACAGGCACGGGAGTGCTCGACGACGGACGCTGGGGTGCTCGGTGACGGGCGCTGGTGGCGCTGGTGACGGGTGCTGGTGACAGGCACGGGAGTGCTCGACGACGGACGCTGGGGTGCTCGGTGACGGGCGCTGGTGGCGCTGGTGACGGGTGCTGGTGACAGGCACGGGCGTGCTCGATGACGGACGCTGGGGTGCACGGTGACGGGCGCTGGTGGCGCTGGTGACGGGTGCTGGTGACAGGCACGGGCGTGCTCGATGACGGACGCTGGGGTGCACGGTGACGGGCGCTGGTGGCGCTGGTGACGGGTGCTGGTGACAAGCACGGGCGTGCTCGATGACGGACGCTGGGGTGCTCGGTGAGTGGCGCTGGTGGAGCTGGTGACGCGTCACTGTTCACCCGAGAGCTCCAACTTCACCCGAAATGATTAAAACGACCCAAAACGATGAGCAATTGACTTCAAACTAAAAAACTGGGTTCAGAAATGGAATCCTTGGGTCCGAAACATGTCGTCCAGGAAGTTAGAGGAATTTTGGATATAAGTCGGAATAGTGCCCGCTATGGATCCCGACCTAAACTCTAAGGATATTTGGCTTGGTTTTTGGTTTTCATGAGGTTATTTGCTTGCTGCTGGTTCCTAAGAAGTTGAGAGCATTTTCTAGATGGAGAAACTAGCAAGATCATGTGTGCTTCATGAATCATTAGCTTAATGACAAGTATGCAATATATATGTGAAGCTAATGAGCAATTAAGCAAAACAAAGCACCATTAAGGGCCTCATTAGCAAAAGTCGGTTGCCCTAATGGAGATGAGCATGAATGTCCTCCATGTATCTTGATGAGGAAGAGCCAAGAAGCATTAATGGAGGTGGAGTTAATGGTTTGAGTGTTGACTAGAAAGACCAAAGATATTTTGGGCTAGGTGAGGGCAAGAGAGGAAGAGGAAAAGGTCGAAAGTTTTGGGCAAAGGGCGGTTGCCCTTGGGCAGCCCGTGGGTCCCACGGCTCGTGAGGTGAAGCCGGGAAAAGACTCGGGTCTCGATTGGTTGCGTATTCGAAGTTCGTGGTTCGAATTGAACGTCGAATTGTCGATATACGCGTGAAAACGGCGTTAATGAGCCCGAGATTGACATTTTTCATTGAGAAGTGTCCCGGATATGTGTGAGGCTTGGAAGCCGGTTTTGCTCATTGCAAGTGACCAGGGCGAAGTTGTCCGCTTCTGACAGCATATCTCGTATCTGCATCTCACGTTGGTCATTTTGACATAAGTTGTCAGACAACGTGAACAATTATCCCTTGAGCCGATAATGCTAACGTGGGGCCGGAGACGTCCTAGGAGGCCGAAACTGGATTTCTCAGGATGACTTCTGAGTTGCTTGGGCACTCCGGAGATTACTGTAATCTCTGTTTGTCAAGATCAGACCTCCAAGGACTTGAAAAGTGTATCTAAGGCCTCTAAAGCACTGTTCGGGAGGTCTAGATGAGTTGTGTGATTTATTCCGACGATTCCACATTGAGCCTTGAGAAGGCTAGCATTGTGTAACGTAAGCATTCGGCGTCAAGTTTCCCCAAAGAGGACCTCTGGATATGGATTTCCACTGAAAATGGTCATTTCCGCTCCTCGGAGGTTACTCCGGAAACCGTGAAGGGTTTTGCTGTCTGTTTTGCCCAATTGTGAATGTCTGCTAGAGTTTTCTGGGCAATGCGGTATGAACTTCGTTTGCCGTAATTCCATCAGACCATTCTCCGACTATGCTCTTCTGAAGAGGGATATGCTTGTTTTGCCGTTCGGAAGTCATTTGATGTGTCTGTGTGACTTCCAAGAGACAATCTGAAGCATTGTTCATGCTCTGTGTGCTGATGGGGCATGGCCGCGTCTGATATTTGGCATTAACTTTTCTCCAGGAAACCGGCATTTTTGGACTTCCACTGAAAAGTTGTCTGTATACAGAAAATTGTTCTGTATAGAGCAGATGATTTGCAAAATGCCTTTGAAGACATTTTCCATCTTTTTGGCACTGATGTGGATTTTTGGAGTCCAATATTTACTATCTTTCGACGACCGAGCGAACTATCAGAAAATAGTACCGTCCGTGTAATATACTGAAAATGCCGGTTTTGGACATTGTTGAACTCTCTGGTCGCTCTGTTGCCGTTTGGTGACCCCGGGAGTCCTTCTGTCACATCCATGGGTCGTTTGCTCAATTTTGCCGACTTGAGGATGAATAGTGATTTCTTGCTCTGCCGAGCCGTTTTCTGTATTCTGCTCAAGTCGCGGCTTGGATCATGGCTAATATCGTTGTTTGGAATGGTGAGCCAAAATGGGGTGCTGACAAGCGCCATTGACTCATTTAATGGATAATTCAGAAATAAACTACGAGAAACGCACGACATCACGGGGCAAGAGGCCCAAGGTTTCGGGTGGACCAAGGGACCCCTCGGCCCCCTTGGAGGGGAGGTAGCCGTGGACATTCCTTGATGCAACCGACCCCTAGGGTCTCTCGTTCCTAGATGCCGAACATTTCTTGCCATGCTCACGTGCTATACAACATTCGAGACAGTAAAACGCGGGGATCGACGAACTTCGGGGCGGAAGAGCACCCAGCACGTCCTTGAGGGGCGAAGGAGCTCTCGGCCATCTCTTCGGGAGACATAGCCGCGAGCTCCATGACCCCCACGGAGTTCGGGGGGCTCTCTAACCACGAAGTAAGTCGTGCCCCACCATGGCATGCACGTCCATACCACATTGGGACGTTGTGCGCACCTGAATTTTATCTCATCGGGGCAAGCATGCGCGCGCCTAAGCAAACGCGAATTGGGAGTGTCCACCTTCCCGGGGACGCGCGACGGACGCACGTGAGAAGGAGTCGCCACCTGCCATTTTACGACCCGAAGGTCGAGGGCCGGCAAGTTACCCGGGTCTAGGGGTACGGGGTACACCTAAATTCTAAGGCAATGGTCGTACGGAACCAGAAATTCCGAATTCGGGGGTTCTATTACGTGCGGGCCTATATCCTGCACGCCCTCTCGGTACTCTAGCTTGCTAGGCTTGCCATTTTTGTTTATTTACCGTGTGATTTAGAGTTGCGCTCGACTCGCCCGTTTTGACACCGTAAATTCGATGAATTGATCAAGTTGGGCCAAGAGTCCGAAAGATGAGTAGGCTTGTGCATCGAGGAGTCGGTTCACTATCTTAGCGTTACAGTTCATCGAACCGTGATGGTTGATTCCCTACGTGAACCGAAACCACGAGTATCCAAGCTTACTCACCCTTTGGTAGCGATAGACCAACTTAACCGATCCAGCACTCGGACCTCTCGCTCACCGATCGGGGATCCTTACAAGGAGATGAATGAACATACAAATAGAATCCTCACAATGTTCTCTCGAACAATTACAAAGTATAACCGAATAAGTAAATGGATCCCGATCGGTTTGCATTGGGCCACTATTCCGCTCCTGCTCACCGTGTATTTTGAATAATGGATAAATAATTAAGGCAACGCGGGCTCAAAGAGCCGGGGGTCGGGTCCGATCGAACCGACGGTTTGCAGAAAAACGACTTGTTTCCATTGTAACCGTTGGATCGATCGAGCTCCCAGATGATATCTAAACACGTTTCACGCGCTCAATCCAAATCCACCTTCCACATAGGCCGTATTCGGAGTGTGACGGTGAATCGAGGCTAGATCCCATTCCAAACTCGGGTTGCACGCGCTCGGTGAGTTAAGAGGCGTTGGGCCTCGTGTTCGGTGATTTGGGGCGTTGGACCCCATGCAACACGTGACCTATGGGTTCGGACCCGAACCGCAATAAATCATCAAAAGCAAGAATAAAACAGAAGAAAACTGATATAACTGACACGATACAGAAAGCAACTGACAATTACTGATAAGTGTCGGTGAATACAAACGAGTTGTGTATTAGGCCGAATATACGTGATTTAATCAGTTATTATCCGTGGTTGATTGGCAAACAATGCATCTAACCTAGGCAAACATAGAGGGCGGGCTAGGATAAGGTTCTAAGCCAATTACATGTGTGTGTTTTTTTTATGACTCCCATTTAGTTAAGTGTCACTGTGGTTTCACCGAATTAGCCAAACTCATGTTTTGACTCTAGATTGGGATCTATATTCCCAACTATCCATTATCTAGGGTTCGATTAGGCCGAATGTACAATTAATCCGGTTGTTCGTGTTTTGCAACTGAAATAAAATGCTTCCCACCGAATCTACGATAGGAAGATGGAAACACCGAGAGTGGGCGGAATGGGTCGTGCAAATGAGACTCGCACCCGGACGGGCGGCCCTTTTCCGTCCATAGATCGAGGCGTTTCCGGCTTCCTAGCGCCTAGGGTATCGGTGAATCAAGGAATGACGGTTATGCCCTTGGATGATAAAATTGTGATGTTCGTATGTAAATTGGAGATTTGCGTCACACGAAGGAGTCTAAGAAGGATTCTCATGCCCCGACTCGGGCCGCCTCAATTCTATTCGTGTTACGTGTCTCGGTATTTTGAAATTGTGAATTTTAGTGAAAAAAGGGCATTCTCGCCGTTCCATAAATCATCGATGCGTTTATGAATTAGTAATCGGTTTATCCCATTATTTGGTCCAAATGATTTAGTTAACCGAATAAAGCGTCCCGTTTTCCCGTTTGTGGAATTCTTCAGTGATTATTGACTCATGTTGCGGTTATTATTTTAACAAGCGATGTCCAGACCTAACAAGTCTAATAAATAACAATCATGTAAATAACGATTAAAGAGAGACATAATTACAAACAATTCCAAAGGTCGTCTTTGGAAGGGCAGGAAGACCGACCGAGACTCCAAAAGAGGATAGGGAGGGTTCGGCCATCCCTCAAAAGTGATCGGCCGAACATTCCTTGACCCGGTTCGAGCCTCGGTGGGTCTTTCATGTCATTCCTAGCCGACCCTTGCATACATCAAACAGCACATATATGAAAACAACACATACTTCCCTAGACCGGGACCGACGCGATCACGGTTTACATGAATAAGCATACGAGACATGCAACACATCATTTCCACGAAATTAACGACAAGTTTAATTTATTTCATGATAACCTTGATGATAATACACGAGAATTATACGGCGTCAAGGAGGAAGAGCCCTAGGGCTTCGGGTGGTCCAAGGCAACTCACGGCCTCCATGGCAAGGAGGGTGGCCGTGGTCCTCTTGGAGCAACCGAATCCATCAAGGCCTCTTCCTCTTAGACTCCGAGCCAATCCCTTCACTTAACCACATCTCGGTCATGGCTAGGGACTTCCCACATATGGAGGCGATCTATTCCGGGAAGAGGAGACGGTTATGGACCCTAGGAGGCCATGGAGGCTCACGGCCCTCCTTCATGAGGTTCGGCCAAGAGGGTCCATGGTCTCCTCAAGTCCATATCGGTCTCCTTCTCTCGGATCCGACCCATCCCTAGCACTATGCATGCATATTAACATGACATGAAGACGTGGATAATAAGAAAGGTACGTTCAACGATGTATGGCATGCATGGAATGTCCGAGTCTAAGGGAAAAAACAACGTCTTGCATGCATTCCGGTTATTTCGAGCCTCATTCGCACTTCATACATATAAACATTGAAGATCCTAGCCTTTAAGTTGTGAAAGAACGTCACCTAGCCTCGGTGCACGAGGAGAAGAGTCGGGGACGTGGCCGTGGGAGTCGCAAGACTCGGCTTGAAGTCGCGGATGGGTGACCCGGGTAGAAGACAGCCGCGGCCAGTCGGGGAAAAACAAGTCGGCACGCTTGCTTCGGCCACGGCACGGTGCGAGGTCGGGTTCATTGGACTCCTAAGAGGCGGATCTACACGAGCACGGGCAGACCCGAGCGTGCCAAGGCCTGAACAAACCCGAAAATGTAAGAGAAAACTCGGTAAAAATGAGGAAAACCCGGTTTGAGAGAAACAGGTGAATGGCGGTTGTGCACGGTTGATCGGCCCTCGGACCGTGACCACCTCTTCACGGGAGAGAGTGAGGGTTGTGAGGAACCCTTTCAACGTGATGGCACGACTCGCCGAAGTCGTGGGAAGAAATGGCACGTGGCTTGCTCGGTGTGCAGGTCTAGGGAAGTCTCGGGACCCGAAAGTTCTCACGGCTGGAACGGGGTGTTGGAGGCCTCAAATCGAAAATCTAAGCCCGGAAATGGACTTAGGGGGTGGGAAATATGTAGGCTAGGAAGTTTGATGATTTTTGGCTTAAGTCGGGTCGGGTGGTTACCGGAATACCGGGTGGTTTTCTGGCGATTTTTAGCCGGTTTCGGCCTTGACACGGGCTGAACGGAAGTGAGGGAGAGGGCTGGAGCTTGAGAGGTTTTTTGGAGAGAGATTGGCTTGAGAGAGAAGGGGAATGGAGAAAAATGATTAGGCCTAATGGTGAAAGGGGCTTTATAGGCTAGGCTAATGGCCCGATTAAGAGAAGCTAAGTGCAGTTAGGGGGGGGGGATTAGTGGGCTGCCGAAATTAGAGGGGCATTGATGAGGGGAAAATGTCATGTTGAGTGTAGGGGAAGGCAAAGGAGGGTGATAGGTGTGATGGATGTGTAAGAGGAAGTGATGGATGTGTAAGAGGTGTAAGAAGATTTGAATTTTGTGGTGGGGGGGAGTTTGAGCCGCTGGCCATAGGGGCAAGCCGTGGCTTATTGCGGCTGAGCCGCGGCTTGAGGGTTTGAGCCGTGGCTTGGGGTTGAGCCGCGGCTTGGTGGCTTGGCTTGGCTGAGCTATGGGTCCCGTTCGATTGAAAGAAAAGCCGGAAAATGCTTGAAACCCGATTGAGCTTGCATCCGACCTCCGATGTCCAATTAATTTGAAAATTTGGAATGCTTGAACTACGAGAATTTGAACGAGCCCAATATCGCCATGCGTCGTGTGGACGAACGCTCGGGCGACTCGACGCCTCAAGAGTCGGTTTTGCCTCGTTTGGACATTCGGAGTGGAGTTTAGTGCCCCTCTACCCCCGATTGACCTTTGTGCATCCTTGCATTTGTTTTGGCGATCCTTTTGCCCCGCGAGTGATTGTTGGCTCGTCGTCCTCGGTCGGGGACCGTTGGCCCGGGAAGACCTAGGGACTTTGACCGGAATTTTCTCAGTGTGCCCTGAATGTCTTGAGGTGCTCGGGGATCGTTGTGAGGTGCCCGGAAATCGTTGCGATCTCTGTTTTCCGTGGAAATGCCCCGAAGGTTCGCCGGGAGACGTTCGTGCCTACTGAAACGTAGCTCGGGAGACCGAGTCGAGTTCCGGAAGGTTGTCTGAAGCTTGTTCCCCGGCCCTGGTGGTCCCTGGATGCCTGTAAGCCCATTTTGAGGGGCCGTTTGCTTGTCAGTGGGGCGAACCCCGGGAGCTCTGTCAGAAAAGGCGTCCGTGGGGGATCGGGGTGTCCTGGCTTAAGCAGGATGCCCCGGAAATGCACCTGGAAGTGTCATTGGTCACTTTGGCACTGAGAGGGATTTTTGGAGTCCCATATTGGGCACCTTTCGGTGCTTCGGTGACTCGATGATGAATAGTGCCACAGCGTCAGCTCCGTCGTTTCGGGGATTCCTTGTTCGTTCGTTCTTCTGATGGCTTTCCTCCGCTTTTCTCAGTGACCTAGCCCTTTCTCCTATTGCTCATGACCCCGTGCCCGCCTATTTGCCTCTGATTGCCGGGTGATGAATAGTGTCCAGGGCTTCGGTCGGGAATCCTCGTGTGGGAAGTCGGTGGGCCAAAATGGGGCGCTAACAGCTTGCCCCTCTTTGGTTGCATGCTCGGTTAGAGAATGTAGCCAAAGACCATGAGAGGCACCCTTTTGGTCCCGGCGGCTGCTTTTATTGTCGTTGTCTGTGGTAGCTCGCCCCCCCTGTCATGAGATAGTAGCATGAGTGGGATTTGGAGGATGTGAAGTAGTAGGTGAAGGGCCGAAGCCCGCGGAAAGTAGTAAAATGGACGCGAAGTCCGTGGACACGAAGTCCGAAAAGTAGTAAATTGTAAGTTTACGAAAAGTAGAGACACGGGTTTATGGGTCCGTGTGGTGCAAGGAGGTAAAAACACGGGCTTATGGGCCCATGCAGCAAAGTAAAGACAGGACTCGGCCCTGCAACGGGTGAAGACGGGACTCGGCCCTGCAGAAAAGTAATGATGGGACTTGGCCCTGCATAAAAGTAGTGATGGGACTTGGCCCTGCATAAAAGCAGTGATGGGACTCAGCCCTATAGAAAAGTAAAGACGGGACTCGGCCCTGCAGAATAGTGATGACGGGACTCGGCCCTGTAGAAAAATGATGATGGGACTTGGCCCTGCATGAAAGTGAAGATGGTGGGACTTGGCCCTACATAAGAGTGGTGGTGGGACTTGGCCCTGCATAAAAGCAAAGATGGGACTTGGCCCTACATAAAGGTAAAGATGGGGCTCGGCTCTGCAGAAGAGTAATGATGGGACTTGGCCCTGCATAAAAGTGAAGACGGGACTCGGCCTTGCAGAAAAGTGATGACGGGACTTGGCCCTGCATGAAAGTGAAGACGGGACTCGGCCCTGCATAAAAGTGAAGACGGGACTCGGCCCTGCATAAAAGTGAAGACGGGACTTGGCCCTGCATGAAAGTGAAGACGGGACTCGGCCCTGCATAAAAGTAAAGATGGGGCTCGGCCCTGCAGAAAAATGATGATGGGACTTGGCCCTGCATGAAAGTGAAGATGGTGGGACTTCGCTCTACATAAGAGTGGTGGTGGGACTTGGCCCTGCATAAAAGCAAAGATGGGACTCGGCCCTACATAAAAGTAAAGATGGGGCTCGGCCCTGCAGAAGAGTAATGATGGGACTTGGCCCTGCAGAATAGTGATAATGACGGGACTTGGCCCTGCATGAAAGTGAACGCCTACGTACCCCGTGAGACCGGGAATCAACGCCTGCCATGGTTCTAGCTGCTTGGCATCTGTGATCCTAACATCATTATCAAGTCATGGGATTACTAGCGATTTGTAAGCACAGGTAAAAGGAAGTGTTTGTGACGCATGCTCTTCCGTTTCGAGTCGCCTGGGCGACCCGTGGAGAGTTTTGATTTGGTGATGTGAATGGGGGTCCCGCTTTCAGAGGCCCCGATGCGAGGCCTCTGGGGCTCCTGTTGGCCTTGCATGGGCATATCGAGACGTTCTCAAAGGTGCCCAAGTGGCTCTATCGGTTGTTCGATGCGCCTGTGAGCTTAGGACCCTTCTCATCAAGGTGCCATAGGGCGGCTGCATTTGTAACCCGCATGGGGAATTTTTGTTCAAATTTGGTCAGACCTTGGTCTAGTCATTTCCAGAGTGTTATAACTAGACTCCCGGAAAGAAATGTCTAGGATTTTGGCTTTGTGGTAGCCGATTGAAGGGTGGCTGTGACCCATTTTGGAGTTGTGCAATGACGAAGAGAAAAGAGAAAGCTTGGGGAGCACGTTGCCCCAGGACTGAAAGGATACACGAGTTCACGCCTGCCGTGAGATGTACCCCCATTCTCTTCTGTCCTTCGGTTGGTGTTGGCTGTCTTGAACTGTTTGGATTGCGTGCTTGGTCGCCCGCTGTGCTTGAAGAAGAATCCGCCTTGGACGGTTGAGCTCGGTAGGAGAGCCGATCGGGGATCGTGTCGGAGTAGACAACCTGGCCATTTCCCTTGGGGATCCCTGGTCCGCGCAGTGTGCGAGAGCCTAGGGTGACTGTTTTGCTTATCTCTCATTTTACTCTTCTTTTGCTACGGTCACCCGCCTCGGGGCCGTACCTCTCAACCTAAAGGGGATGAACTCTCCTTTTACCACGACCGCCCGCCTCGGATTTTCAGTCGTGCCTCTCTTTTGCCCTAACTTTTGCCTAGGTCGCCCCGAGGGGTTTTCGACCTAGCGGGCTCGATTCTTTTGCCTCTCGAGTTTGTAAGGGCAAAGGGTTCGAATGATTCGACCTCCGAGTGCATTACGTTCTGTCTCCGTCGAGGTGTTGCGTCTGCTACTCTCCCCTTTTTGTCAGGGCTTGTTGATTTCTTTTCGAATTGGCGGTGCCAGAGTTTTATATCTCGGCGGTACCTTGTTTTGTTCATTGGCGGGTTTTTCCCGCATCTTTTCTCTCTCTCTTCATTGGCGGGTTTTTCCCGCTTCTTTTCGCTCTGTTTTTTTTTCCTTGCAGCTGGGGTTTGTATCGTGTCCCCATGTATTTGTTTACTTTTCCCGACTTTTTCGTTGTTGCAGGCGCTTTGATGCGCTTTGCCTCGTGGAGACTTGGTGTTTGTTCTTCATGCATTCGGAAGCCGAACTATGTGTTCTTCGTCCTTGCAATCTTTACAAGTGATTTCCCCTGTTGTCTAGAGAAAGAAAAATGCAAAATTGTCCTAGGGAGTGTGTGACCGAGGTTGTCCTGATACTTGCTATGGAAGATGCCCATTCTTGATGCGAATGACTAGGAGCATTCCAGTGTCATTTGTTGGAGTGACCCACTATGGCAACTTCAGGCGAACTTTAACCAGGGATGCCCTAGTGTACGTCGCTTGCCGAGGTCGTGCTGTCGCGAGCTTCAACCGGGGATGCCCCAGTGTACGTTGCTTGGATAGCCGGATGATGTCCGAGGTGGTCTCCATGTGAATGATGAATGCAAATGCCCCGATCTTCATTATTAATGTGACCTAAGGTGGGCGCCTTGTACAATCATCGTCCCCGATCGTGCTTGTGGCTCCAGCATCAGTTGTACGCCGGAGAGGTGTGCCCTCAAAGCCGATAGGCATGTTTGTTTGTCGATTGAGACGGTTGTGCTGAAGGCATACGGCTCATTCGGATGCTTCCGTCGTTAGCTTCATAGGGGGTACCTCCTTGTCGGGCCCTTCCCTACTGAAGTATAGGAAGAAAGACCCGATAGGAGTTCTCGAGGAGGTGTGAACCGGCGCATCGCTCTTCGCCCGCGACCGGCGTGTCCCTGTGAAGGATGACAAAGAGGATGATGCATTAGGCGATTATGAGGTGGAATATGCGGTAAGAAATGTAAGGTGGACCCATGGGAAATTCCTTCGTCCGGCGTGCGACCCATGGGGTGCCGCGCGTGGAGAACACTCAATTCCGGGAGTATAGTCATCGCCACCCTAGAGTAGGCCAGACTGTGTTTGTGAGCCGTATAGGTGTACTTTCCCCAATTGCGGGTTGGCATGCGCAGCCGTCTTAAGGAGGGCCGGAGGAGCCGAGTTCCATGAGGACAAACAAATCGAACAAATCCGACAAAACCAATAGGGCGTCCTGAGAACTGTCCTAATGCCCCTTTCTTGTCCGGAGTCCGCTTGGGAATGCATTTAGATAAATGTAAAGAGAGAGTTTAAGGAGGAGTATGTTTTTGCAAGGCGCATGGTTCTCCATCTGTTGGTTAGTATCCACTGCGGTGGGTGGGGTCGGCGTCTCAAAAGCGCAGCTCGGAATACACAAGTCGCTGTGTCGGTTGGCTGCGCTTGAGTGGAACCTAGCAATGAAAATAATTCTTTTCAGCAGGCGAAAGTGCTTGAAATAAATGAGGAGAAAGAATATACAGGTGCGACGATTTCAAAACATGCGAAGGTATTTTCATTAAGATCGGCATTCGAGTTACAACAAAAGTCCATCTTCCGCTGTGCGGCTCATAGTTTTGACCGTGCGCAGGGAACGCTTTTCGTAGGTAGTCTCATGGGGAAATCAACCCTTCCTCTTCGGCATTGTCCTTGCCCCTAGGGTAAATACCGATCAGATCGATAGCCGTGTCAGAGCTTGATCCATGGTCGGGGAGAGGGTTAGCCTGGACATTCGGTGGCTTGACTTCATTGAAAGAGAGTCGGTTCTTCTCAATCATCTCCTGTAATTTGCCCCGGAGGGTGTAACATTCGTCCGTAGTGTGCCCCGGAGCGCCCAATGGTATTCACAACGGAGATTCTGATCCTGATTCGCGGGATTGAACTGAGGATGAGGGGCCACGGGTCTAATTTCCTTAGCTGCCAGAAGTTAGCGATAGACTTATGACTGGGGAACCAGTAAAGGCGGGTATTGCGAACGCGGCCTAGCCTGCCCTCCTTGTCGGGGTTGCAAGTTTGGGGCTTGTTGAGCCGTTGGTGGAGCTCCTAAAGCTAGGGGCCCATTTGGAGATGCCCAATGAGGGGTCGACGTGTAATTGTGACCGTGTGGTTGCGGGGCCCGTGTCGGAGGGTAAGCCGGTGGCGCCGAGTAATTAATCGGCAGGGCCGAGTATTGCTGCTGGTACGGCATGGGCATTTGGTGTCCAAGGTTGACGGCATTAACGGACGCGTCTCTGCCCTTTTTGTTACCCGTTGGTGATGGCGCAGTAGTGGCATTCTTTGATGACTGCTCCTCCTTTCCGGTCGGTCCTTCTATCTTCCCAAGCTTAATGCCCATGTCAAGTTTCTTCCCAGCGTCGATCAGACTGGAGAATGAGGAAGTGTGGGCCAACAAATGCGAATAATACACTCCTCTTAGCGTGGAGTAGAACAGTTGGATCTGTTGCGCCTCGCTGATCGGAGGGATGTGCTTTGCTGCTTGAGTCCGCCATTTGGTAGTATACTCCTCAAACTTTTGGCCCCGCGCCATTTCTTTCGTGCTTAGCTCCAAAAGGGTGGGAGGCGTTTCTGCGCAATACCGGTACTGGTCGATGAACTTCCGAGAAAGGTCCTCCCACGTCGGGATGTCTTCGGCCTTCAGCGACATGAACCAATCGAGGGCCGATCCTGACAGGCTATCCTGGAAGGAGTGGATGGCAAATTCCTCGTATTCCCAATACTGCAGCATCTTCCCTCGGTAATGGCGGAGGTGATGGCGTGGATCCGTTGTGCCTTCATAGGTCTTGAACTCTAGAACCTTGAACTTCGGGGGTAGGCGCATGCCCGGGAATAGGCTACAGTCGCCATAGCAGGTGTCGGGACAAACATCATTCGCTTGCAGGGCCCGTATCGTTTCCTCTATTCGCTTCAACCTACGTTCCTGTTCGGCGTCGGCCTCGGGGAAGAAGTACGTCGGTGAGGCGAATTAGGCCGCATGGGTCGGTGTGCCCGGTTCGTGGAAGGTGGTGTTTATGGGAGGCGGTGCCTGGTAGGAGAGGCCGGTGTGAGGCTGTAGAGACAGAAAGGGAGGGAGCTCCGTGGCTTGAAAGTGAGTTGAAGCGGGTGCGTTGGACGTTGGGAAAACCGTCGGCGGAGGTATTGTGTAGGCCATAGCCGGGGCCGGTATGGAGATGGGCGGAGGTGCGGACAGAATGTGTTCCGAGGATAGGAAGGCTGCCGGTGGAAGAGGGACGGCCGTGGGGGCCGGTGGTGGCGGATATGGGCCGGTGACAGGATGAGCCATGGACGTGTGCAATGTTGGCGGCGGGGGTGCCTCCATATTCTCCGGGGCCTGAGTCGGCGGAATCCAGGGAGTCGGCTCAGTCATTGGCCCTTGTCCCGGCGGAGGTGTGGAACTCGAGGAGGCCCGGTTGGGTCCTCTGAGCAGGGCGAGCAGCTCTGCCATGTTAGTGGCCATTTGGTTGACCGTGCCCTCGAGGGCCGCAATGCGGGCTTGGTCATCGGTGGCGGCAGAGGTTGGTGAGACCGGTGGGAGAGGTGCCCTTGAAGGTGCCGGGGGCGGGAGATGCTTCGGAAGGTCGCCGGAGTATGCCGGGAGTACGCCTGCAGGAGTAAGAGGTGGCAGGGCGTGTGTCTGCGGTGGTTGAGAAAGGATCGGGACCGAAGGGTTGACTTCTTCGGAAATATCGACGTGATCTCCTTCCGCCATCCTGAGACGTTGACGAGTCGAGTAGCGGTGTGACGCCAGTTGTGATCACCTAGATTCCAAGAATGTGTAAGGACAAACACCGATAACTCGAATGATAAGTGCGGAATTATGTAAAATGCCAAAATGTATGAGATGCATGAGCTTTCAAAACACTAATGTCATTACATTGATTAGCTCCAAGTTCCATGATTTTACAAAATAGAACATTCGGAAGAAAAGAAAGGAACATAAATGTAAAGCCGACATCCCTTTGCGCTCGGTGGCCGCTCGAAAGTGGCGTGGGTCCGAGCGAGGGCAAAAATGAGTATGCCTACTAATCCTAAGGATGGGCGAGGTTGCACGCCCTCTTGTGCACTCGATCCAACTCCGCGTCCAAGCGGGCCATCTCCCGGTCTAAGGGTGCAACCCGAGCGCGTGCTCGAGTCAGCTGTGTCTGAACTTCCCTGTAGTCCGCGACCTCTGCGCGGGAGTCAACAAGCTCGCAACGGAGCCTATCCCGTTCCTCTCTGACGGCCCGTAGCTCCGCGTGCATGGCCGCTTGGATAGAACTCTCGGCTTCGGGGGCGAGGGTGGATGTAGCGCGGGGAGTCGGGGCGGCCTGAGGCCGTTGTGGTGGTGTCAATCCTTGCGGGTCGAACCGGGCCACGTATGCTGAGGTGGCAGAAAATGCTCGCTCCTCGTCGGTGGGGTGCTCGGGGAAGTACAGGCGCTGTATGGTGCTAGCATCCCGCTGACGGTGGATCTCCCGAATCTGTAAGAATCTATCGGGGGCCGTGGACGTGGAGTCGGCCCATTGGATGCGGAAAGGTAAGCGGTCCGCCTCAACGGGAATGTCCTGTAGGCCGCCGAGTTGTTTGATTACCCGGCCGGGAAATATGAGGGTGCTCCCCAAATGGCTGAGGAGGGGAACTCCCACGATTCCGGGACATCCCGTGATCATAGGGCCGCCGGGATTCCATCGGGCGACCCAAAGGAACCGTGAGGGCGTCAGCTCGCGCCAAAAGCGCCTCCATTCCGAGAAGCTGTGCTCGGGAGGTGGGATGACTGGCGCCAAGCGTTCGATCAGCGAGCGCTCGTCGGCGATGTAGGAGAACGGATGTGACGAGCAGAACGGGCTGATATGAGCTAGAAGCCAAATCTGTAGCAAGTGCGGGGATCCTCTCATTCTTCCGCGCCGAACCTCCCTAACATAGTCAAGAGACCGAACGGTCTCGGCTAACAAAGCCTCCACATAACTATGGCCTCCCACTGCTTGGAGGACGACTTGGGCTATAGCCTCGTCGATGAGGTTCGGCGAGTACGGGAACAGGAGCGTGCCAAAGACCAAGAGCAGGAATCCATGGCAAGCATCGCGCTGATAGGAAGCCGTAGTAGGTGTCATTGCGCGGAGGAGTGTCCAATCAGAGAGCCACGCAATCCTGATGCCTTGATCCCACCTCTGATGAAGCTCCTCGTGGATATCTTGAGTGGGTATGCGGAGAAGAGTGGAGAGTTGACCCTGGACGGTTGTGAACGGGTTGGGTCTGAATATGCCTTGGGTCGTGGGTGTGGGCCTCTGGATGAGTGCTGTGTACTCCTCGATCGTAGGAGCCAACTCTGTCCCCTGGAAGTTGAATACTGCGCGCTCGGGATCCCAAAATTCGGTGGCAGTCCTCAAGAAGATCCAGTCTACCGGAGTCTCGGTGAGCATGACCACGTCTCCGATGATGTCCTGGATGAATGCGTGGTCCACCGGTCGGAGAGTCCTCCAGATGCGCATGATGTCTTGCCTTGGCGGCGTGATTGCTTCGAGCCTAAAACCGGGAGCCGGGCGGTCCATCCTTACCTAGATGGAGGAGATGCCGGCTTAACGCTTTTAGAATCAAATCAATGTAATGTCCTAAGTCTTTTTCGAAAGGATGTATGCAGTGCGGAAAGATAAACTATAGTTGTGTTCTTTACAGTATACATCGCTTTTTCTTACAAAAACAACAAAAATGCCCGTCCTAAAAAAAACTACGGGCCGACTCAAGGACTCGACTTTGGGTCAGTTGACGGCATGGAGGTAAAATTGGTCCGGCATGACGGTCCCTGTGTATGCATGGTTTTCGGTGCTACTGGGAGAACCGCTAACTAGGGATGGGGGCTCCCGACTCAAGGGTGTGAATTCCTTGAAATCGAGCGAGGATCTTTGGGGGCCGGTTCGGTGGCATAGCCGACTCGATCCGTTCCCTTACTCGGAACCTCTGACTAACCTAGCTTCCTATATTGGTGCCCGTGAGATGTCGGACAAGGTACCTAAGAAGCTAGTATGATGTGCAATGCATGTGCGGAAAATAAAAGTGCGTAAAATAAATAAGCGGGAAAGGCGAAAAGCGGTAAATAAACAAGCAAGCAAGCAAACGGGATTGAGCCCGAACCCACTAAGTAGATCCCCAGTGGAGTCGCCAAGCTGTGCGCACCCGAATTTCATCTCGTCGGGGCACACATGCGCTTGCCTAAGCAAACGCGACTTGGGAGTGTCCACCTTCCCGGGGACGCGCGACGGACGCACGTGAGAAGGAGTCGCCACCTGCCATTTTACGACCCGAAGGTCGAGGGCTGGCAAGTTACCCGAGTCTAGGGGTACGGGGTACACCTAAATTCTAAGGCAATGGTCGTACGGAACCGGAAATTCCGAATTCGGGGGTTCTATTACGTGCAGGCCTATATCCCGCACCCCCTCTCGGTACTCTAGCTTGCTAGGCTTGCCATTTTTGTTTATTTACCGCGTGATTTAGAATTGCGCTCGACTCGCCCGTTTTGACACCGTAAATTCGATGAATTGATCAAGTTGGGTCAAGAGTCCGAAAGATGAGTAGGCTTGTGCATCTAGGAGTCGGTTCACTATCTTAGCGTTACAGTTCATCGAACCGTGATGGTTGATTCCCTGCGTGAACCGAAACCACGAGTATCCGAGCTTACTCACCCTTTGGTAGCGATAGACCAACTTAACCGATCCAGCACTCGGACCTCTCGTTCACCGATCGGGGATCCTTACAAGGAGATGAATGAACATACAAATAGAATCCTCACAATGTTCTCTCGAACAATTACAAAGTATAACCGAATAAGTAAATGGATCCCGATCGGTTTGCATTGGGCCACTATTCCGCTGCTGCTCACCGTGTATTTTGAATAACCGATAAATAAATAAAGGCAACGCGGGCTCAAAGAGCCGGGGGTCGGGTCCGATCGAACCGACGGTTTGCAGAAAAACGACTTGTTTCCATTGTAACCGTTGGATCGATCGAGCTCCCGGGTGATATCTAAACATGTTTCACGCGCTCAATCCAAATTCGCCTTCCACATAGGCCGTATTCGGAGTGTGACGGTGAATCGAGGCTAGATCCCATTCCGCACTCGGGTTGCACGCGCTCGGTGAGTTAAGAGGCGTTGGACCTCGTGTTCGGTGATTTGGGGCGTTGGACCCCATGCAACACGTGACCTATGGGTTCGGGCACGAACCGCAATAAATCATCAAAAGCAAGAATAAAACAGAAGAAAACTGATATAACTGACACGATACAGAAAGTAACTGACAATTACTGATAAGTGTCGGTGAATACAAACGAATTGTGTATTAGGCCGAATATACGTGATTTAATCAGTTATTATCCGTGGATGATTGGCAAACAATGCATCTAACCTAGGCAAACATAGAGGGCGGGCTAGGATAAGGTTCTAAGCCAATTACATGTGTGTGTTTGTTTTATGACTCTCATTCAGTTAAGTGTCACTGTGGTTTCACCGAATTAGCCAAACTCATGTTTTGACTCTAGATTGGGATCTATATTCCCAACTATCCATTATCTAGGGTTCGATTAGGCCGAATGTACGATTAATCCGGTTGTTCGTGTTTTGCAACTGAAATAAAGTGCTTCCCACCGAATCTACGATAGGAAGATGGAAACACCGAGAGTGGGCGGAATGGGTCGTGCGAATGAGACTCGCACCCGGACGGGTGGCCCTTTTCCGTCCATAGATCGAGGCGTTTCCGGCTTCCTAGCACCTAGGGTATCGGTGAATCAAGGAATGACGATTATGCCCTTGGATGATAAAATTGTGATGTTCGTGTGTAAATTGGAGATTTGCGTCACACGAAGGAGTCTAAGAAGGATTCTCATGCCCCGACTCGGGCCGCCTCAAATTGGGCCCGAACTCGAGTCAAGGCACGTGAGTACTCGCTAGACGTCAATTCTATTCGTGTTACGCGTCTCGGTATTTTGAAATTGTGAATTTGAGTGAAAAAAGGGCATTCTCGCCGTTCCATAAATCATCGATGCGTTTATGAATTAGTAATCGGTTTATCCCATTATTTGGTCCAAATGATTTAGTTAACCGAATAAAGCGTCCCGTTTTCCCGTTTGTGGAATTCTTCGGTGATTATTGACTCATGTTGCGGTTATGATTTTAACAAGCGATGTCCAGACCTAACAAGTCTAATAAATAACGATCATGTAGATAACGATTAAAGAGAGACATAATTACAAACAATTCCAAAGGTCGTCTTTGGAGGGGCAGGAAGGCCGAACGAGACTCCAAAAGAGGATAGGGAGGGTTCGGCCATCCCTCAAAAGTGATCGGCCGGCCATCCCTCAAAAGTGATCGGCCGAACATTCCTTGACCCGGTTCGAGCCTCGGTGGGTCTTTCATGTCATTCCTAACCGACCCTTGCATACATGAATAAGCATACGAGACATGCAACACATCATTTCCACGAAATTAACGACAAATTTAATTTATTTCATGATAACCTTGATGATAATACACGAGAATTATACGGCGTCAAGGAGGAAGAGCCCTAGGGCTTCGGGTGGTCCAAGGCAACTCACGGCCTCCATGGCAAGGAGGGTGGCCGTGGTCCTCTTGGAGCAACCGAATCCATCAAGGCCTCTTCCTCATAGACTCCGAGCCAATCCCTTCACTTAACCACATCTCGGTCATGGCTAGGGACTTCCCACATATGGAGGCGATCTATTCCGGGAAGAGGAGACGGTTATGGACCCTAGGAGGCCATGGAGGCTCACGGCCCTCCTTCATGAGGTTCGGCCAAGAGGGTCCATGGTCTCCTCAAGTCCATATCGGTCTCCTTCTCTCGGATCCGACCCATCCCTAGCACTATGCATGCATATTAACATGACATGAAGACGTGGATAATAAGAAAGGTACGTTCAACGATGTATGGCATGCATGGAATGTCCGGGTCTAAGGGAAAAAACAACGTCTTGCATGCATTCCGGTTATTTCGAGCCTCATTCGCACTTCATACATATAAACATTGAAGATCCTAGCCTTTAAGTTGTGAAAGAACGTCACCTAGCCTCGGTGCACGAGGAGAAGAGTCGGGGACGTGGCCGTGGGAGTCGCAAGACTCGGCTTGAAGTCGCGGATGGGTGACCCGGGTAGAAGACAGCCGCGGCCAGTCGGGGAAAAACAAGTCGGCACGCTTGCTTCGGCCACGGCACGGTGCGAGGTCGGGTTCATTGGACTCCTAAGAGGCGGATCTACACGAGCACGGGCAGACCCGAGCGTGCCAAGGCCTGAACAAACCCGAAAATGTAAGAGAAAACTCGGTAAAAATGAGGAAAACCCGGTTTGAGAGAAACAGGTGAATGGCGGTTGTGCACGGTTGATCGGCCCTCGGACCGTGACCACCTCTTCACGGGAGAGAGTGAGGGTTGTGAGGAACCCTTTCAACGTGATGGCACGACTCGCCGAAGTCGTGGGAAGAAATGGCACGTGGCTTGCTCGGTGTGCAGGTCTAGGGAAGTCTCGGGACCCGAAAGTTCTCACGGCTGGAACGGGGTGTTGGAGGCCTCAAATCGAAAATCTAAGCCCGGAAATGGACTTAGGGGGTGGGAAATATGTAGGCTAGGAAGTTTGATGATTTTTGGCTTAAGTCGGGTCGGGTGGTTACCGGAATACCGGGTGGTTTTCTGGCGATTTTAGCCGGTTTCGGCCTTGACACGGGCTGAACGGAAGTGAGGGAGAGGGCTGGAGCTTGAGAGGTTTTTTGGAGAGAGATTGGCTTGAGAGAGAAGGGGAATGGAGAAAAATGATTAGGCCTAATGGTGAAAGGGGCTTTATAGGCTAGGCTAATGGCCCGATTAAGAGAAGCTAAGTGCAGTTAGGGGGGGGGGATTAGTGGGCTGCCGAAATTAGAGGGGCATTGATGAGGGGAAAATGTCATGTTGAGTGTAGGGGAAGGCAAAGGAGGGTGATAGGTGTGATGGATGTGTAAGAGGTGTAAGAAGATTTGAATTTTGTGGTGGGGGGAAGTTTGAGCCGCCGGCCATAGGGGCAAGCCGTGGCTTATTGCGGCTGAGCCGCGGCTTGAGGGTTTGAGCCGTGGCTTGGGGTTGAGCCGCGGCTTGGTGGCTTGGCTTGGCTGAGCTATGGGTCCCGTTCGATTGAGAGAAAAGCCGGAAAATGCTTGAAACCCGATTGAGCTTGCATCCGACCTCCGATGTCCAATTAATTTGAAGATTTGGAATGCTTGAACTACGAGAATTTGAACGAGCCCAATATCGCCATGCGTCGTGTGGACGAACGCTCGGGCGACTCGACGCCTCAAGAGTCGGTTTTGCCTCGTTTGGACATTCGGAGTGGAGTTTAGTGCCCCTCTACCCCCGATTGACCTTTGTGCATCCTTGCATTTGTTTTGGCGATCCTTTTGCCCCGCGAGTGATTGTTGGCTCGTCGTCCTCGGTCGGGGACCGTTGGCCCGGGAAGACCTAGGGACTTTGACCGGAATTTTCTCAGTGTGCCCTGAATGTCTTGAGATGCTCGGGGATCGTTGTGAGGTGCCCGGAAATCGTTGCGATCTCTGTTTTCCGTGGAAATGCCCCGAAGGTTCGCTGGGAGACGTTCGTGCCCACTGAAACGTAGCTCGGGAGACCGAGTCGAGTTCCGGAAGGTTGTCTGAAGCTTGTTCCCCGGCCCTGGTGGTCCCTGGATGCCTGTAAGCCCGTTTTGAGGGGCCGTTTGCTTGTCAGTGGGGCGAACCCCGGGAGCTCTGTTAGAAAAGGCGTCCGTGGGGGATCGGGGTGTCCTGGCTTAAGCAGGATGCCCCGGAAATGCGCCCGGACGTGTCATTGGTCACTTTGGCACTGAGAGGGATTTTTGGAGTCCCATATTGGGCACCTTTCGGTGCTTCGGTGACTCGATGATGAATAGTGCCACAGTGTCAGCTCCGTCATTTCGGGGATTCCTTGTTCGTTCGTTCTTCTAATGGCTTTCCTCCGCTTTTCTCAGTGACCTAGCCCTTTCTCCTATTGCTCATGACCCCGTGCCCGCCTATTTGCCTCTGATTGCCGGGTGATGAATAGTGTCCCGGGCTTCGGTCGGGAATCCTCGTGTGGGAAGCCGGTGGGCCAAAATGGGACGCTGACAGACGTAACGAATGAAATAAAAACTAGTAACGACGCATGGGATTGCATGGCAACGTGGATCCGATAGAAAAAAAGGAACTTTCGTGCATTCGGATATTTTAAGGCACACGGAAACCTCATACAAGCAAAGATCGGAGGTCCTAACTCCTCTAAGTTGAAGATGTGCGTTACCTAGCCTCGATGCACGAGGAAAAGAGTCGGGGGAAGCGGCCGTGGGAGTCGCAAGACTCGGGTTGGACGTTACGGGTGAGTGACCCGGGTGAAGGTGCAGCTGCGCCAGTCTCGGGAAAATGGCTCGGCACGCTTGCTCCGGTCACGGCACGGTGCAAGGTCGGGCTCGTTGGACTCCTAAGAGGTGGATCTAGATGATCGTGGGCAGACCCGAACGTGCCAGGGCCTGGACAAACCCAAAAATGTGAGAGAAAGTTCGGTAAAACTATGAGGAACCCGGTAAGAGAGGAAGCGATGAAACGGTGGTTGTGCACGGTGGATCGGCCCTCGGATCGTGATCACCTCTTCACGAGAGAGGGTGAGGGTTGTGAAGAACCCTTTGAACGTGATGGCACGACTCGCCGAAGTCGTGGGGAGAAACGGCACGTCGTTAGGGCACGGTTGCACCCGGTTAGTGGTTTCGGGTCCCGATTCTTCGTGCGGCTGAAACGAGGTATTGGAGGCTTCAAATCGAAAATCTAAGCCCGGAAATGGACTTAGGGGGTGGAAAATATGTAGGCTAGGGAGTTTGGTGATTTTTGGTTTGAGTCGGGTTGGGTGGTTACCGGGATACCGGGTGGTTTTCCGGCGATTTTGGCCGGTTTTGGCCTTGGCATGGGGCGGACGAATGAATGGGAATGGGCTGGAGTTTGAGAGGATTTTAGAGGGAGATTGGCTTGAGAGAGAAGAAGAATGGAGAAGTGATTAAACTTAATGGTAGGGCTTATGAAGGGGAGCTTAATGAAGCAATTAGGGGAAGTTAATTGTGCTTAGGAGGGTTAAGTGTGGGCTGCCGAAAATATCAAGAGGGTTAGGGTGGGGTTTTGTGAGTGGAAGGTTGATGGGAGTTGATGGGTGTGATAGGAAGTGATAGATGTAAGAGGGAAATTTGAATTTGTGGTGAGGGGAGCTTCGAAGGATTGAGCCGCCGGCCCTAGGGGGATTAGCCGTGGCTTGAGCGGTCAATTCGGAGCCATGGGTTTGAGCCGTGGCTTGGGGTTGAGCCGCGGCTTGACGGCTTGGCTTGGCTGAGCTGTGGGCCCCATTCGATTGAGAGAAAAGCCGGAAAATGCTTGAAACTTGATTGAGCTTGCATCCGATCTCCGATGTCCCATTAATTTGTAGATTTGGAATGCTTGAATGACGAGGATTTGAACGAGTCTAACATCGCCATGCGTCGTGTGAATGAACGTTCGGGCGACTCAGCATCTCGAGAGTCGGTTTTGCCCTGTTTGGACGTTCGGAGCGGAGTTTAATATCCCCCGGTCCCCGATTGCTCTTTGTGCATCCTAACATTCATTTTGGCGATCCTTTTGCCTCGTGGGGGATCGTTGGCTCGTCGCCCTCGGTCGAGGGCCGTTGGCCCGAGAAGACCTAGGGACTTTGACCGGGGTTTTCTCAGTGTTCTCTGAATGTCTTGAGGTGCTCGGGGCTCGTTGCGAGGTGCTCGGGGATCGTTGTGATCTCTGTTCTTCGTGGACGTGCCCCGAAGGCTCGCCGGGAGACGTTCGTGACCACTGAAACGTCCCCCGGGAAACCGAGTCGAGTTCCGGAAGGTCATCTGAAGCTTGTTCCCCGACCCTGGTGGTCCAAGGGTGCCTGTAGACCCGTTTTGGGGGGCCGTCTGCTTGTCAGTGGAGCGGGCCCCAGGAGCTCTGTCAGAAAAGGCGTCCGTGAGGGATCGGGGTGTCTCGGCTTAAGCAGGATGCCCCGGAAATGCGCCCGGACGTGTCGTTGGTCACTTTGGCACTGGGAGGGATTTTTGGAGTCCCATATTGGGCACCTTTCGGTGCTTCGGTGACTCGATGATGAATAGTGCCACAGTGCCAACCTCGTCGTTTTGGGGATTCCTTGTTCGTTCGTTCTTCTGATGGCTTTCCTCCGCTTTTCTCAGTGACCTAGCTCTTTCTCCTATTGCTCATGACCCCGTGCCCGCCTATTTGCCTCTGATTGCCGGGTGATGAATAGTGTCCCGGGCTTCGGTCGGGAATCCTCATGTGGGAATCTGGTGGGCCAAAATGGGGTGCTGACAGCTTGCCCCTCTTTGGTTGCATGCTCGGTTAGAGGATGTAGCCAAAGACCATGAGAGGCACCCTTTTGGTCCCGGCGGCCGCTTCTATCGCCGTTCTCTGTGGTAGCTCGCCCCCCCCTGTCAAGAGATAGTAGCGTGAGCGGGATTTGTGAAGTGGTAGGTGAAGGGCCGAAGCCCGCAGAAAGCAGTAAAATGGACGAGAAGTCCGGAAAGCAGTAAATGTGGACGCGAAGTCCGGAAAGCAATAAAATGGACGCGAAGTCCGAGGACGCGAAGTCCTGAAAGCAGTAAAGTGGACGCGGAGTCCGTGGACGCGAAGTCCAGAAAGCAGTAAAGTGGACGCGAAGTCCAGAAAGCAATAAACCGGACACGAAGTCCGGGGACGCGAAGTCCCGAAAGCAGTAAACCGGACACGAAGTCCGGGGACGCGAAGTCCTGAAAGCAGTAAACCGGACACGAAGTCTGGGGACGCGAAGTCCTGAAAGCAGTAGACCGGACACGAAGTCCGAGGACGCGAAGTCCTGAAAGCAGTGAATCGAACGCGAAGTCCGGGGACGCGAAGTCCTAAAAGCAGTGAACCGGACGCGAAGTCCGGGGAAGCGAAGTCCTGAAAGCAGTGAACCGGACGCGAAGTCCTGAAAGCAGTAAACCGGACACGAAGTCCGGGGAAGCGAAGTCCTGAAAGCATTGAACCGGACGCGAAGTCCGGGGACGCGAAGTCCTGAAAGCAATAAAGTGTGCAGAGTGTAAGGGAAGGTAAGGGCGGGGAAGGATACTAGGCGGTATGTGGGGGACGTCGGCAGGGACAGATTGTCCCATTCCAAGTCGAGCTTGTCATTTGTTGTTTCCTTGAGCTAGGGTCAAGAGGATTCTTTGTCATGCCCTCCATTCAGTTCGAAGCCCTGATCTGTTGCGCAAGCCAATCACGTATTCGTCAAGAAGGAGATGCCCCTTGGGATTCCCAATCACACTTGTGCACGGAGACAGGGAAACCTACAAAGGATGTCAGTTGCGCCTAATCGGCAGGACGGGGTTTATGTATGAGGAATCCATGTAAAGATGTGTCGGGGATTTGATATCGGTGACCATTGCAGGGTGGTCGTGTCCCTATCGGAGAATGGCTTTTTCTGAAACGGGTAGCCCATAGAATATGTGCATAAAGGTAAAAGGAGGGATCTTATGGGATCCTCCAAGTCAAGGATACGTTGATTCGACCCCCATTTCGAAGCGAGTCTCGAGCCTGGAGAGTCGAAGAGAGTTTGCTTGCGTCGGAGAGTGCCGAACCACTACTTGGTGTAGCTTCACAGGGAAAGTGTCGATTTTCTTTCGTGGTCGAGCCGACATTGTCCCCTAACTTTTGCTTAGGCCGCGGGATGGGCAACAGTCTAGCGGGGTATTTTATTTGATTTTTCTCACATGAATGCTCACCTTTTGCTACGATCCCCCATGTTTGGGTGGGATCGCACCCCTCGGGTCCTCTAACTTTTGCCTAGGCCGCTTCGAAGAGGTTTTCGACCTAGCGAGGAAGTGACTTGTGCTCTCCTTTTGCCGCGACCCCCCTTTGCGGGATTTTAAGTCGTGCCACTCGTTCCCTAGCTTTTGCCTAGGCCGCCTCGAAGAGGTTTTCGACCTAGCGGGAAAATTTATTTTTTTCTCTCAAGTCAGCTTAGTATTGGGCAGATTGTGGGAATTGAAGCTCGTCCACGGAAATAGAAATGTCTTACAATGAAAGGGGCACGGAGCCCGGAGAATAAAGAATATACAAGTGCTCACGGATAATACTTCTTAATGGCGTCAGCGTTGACGGGAAGGGCATTTTCAGTGCCGTCCATGTCGCTCAAGATGACCGCTCCTCCGGAGAAAACCTCTTTGACGACGAAGGGGCCGTCGTATTTGTACTAGAACTTCCCTCGAGAGTCAGGCGTGACGTGTAGGACTTTCCTCAAAACGAGGTCGCCGGGGTTGAAATCGCGGTGGCGGACTCTTGCGTTGAAGGCTCGAGCCATTCTTTGTTGATAGCACTGTCCGTGGCATAGCGCTTTCAGCCTCTTCTCATCAATGAAATTCAACTGTTCGTATCGCTGATTTGCCCATTCTGCTTCTTCAAGTTCGGCCTCGGCAAGAATCCTCATGTAAGGGATCTCCACTTCGATTGGGAGGACGGCCTCCATGCCATATGTGCGCACCCGAATTTCATCTAGTCGGGGCACGCATGCGCGAAGCCTATGCAACACGGCTTGGGAGTGTCCACCTTCTTGGGGACGCGCGACGGACGCACATGAGAAGGAGTCGCCACTTACTGTTTACGATCCGTAGGTCGAGGGCCGTTGAGTTCCCCGGGTCTAGGGCTACGGGGGTACACCTAAATGCTAAGGCAATGGTCGTACGGAACCGGAAATTTCGAATTCGGGGGTTCTATTACGTGCGGGCCTATATCCCTCACGCCCTTTCGGTACTCTAGCTTGCTAGGCTTGCCATTTTGTTTATTTACCGGGTGATACAGAGTTGCGCTCGACTCGCCCGTTTTGACACCGTAAATTCGATGAATTGATCAAGTTGGGCCAAGAGTCCGAAAGATGAGTAGGCTTGTGCATCGAGGAGTCGGTTCACTATCTTAGCGTTACAGTTCATCGAACCGTGATGTCGATTCCCTGCGTGAATCGAAACCACGAGTATCCGAGCTTACTGACCCTTTGGTGGCGATAGACCAACTTAACCGATCCAGCACTCGGGCCTCTCGCTCACCGATCGGGGATCCTTACAAGGAGATGAATGAACATACAAATAGAATCCTCACAATGTTCTCTCGAACAATTACAAAGTATAACCGAATAAGTAAATGGATCCCGATCGGTTTGCATTGGGCCACTATTCCGCTCCAGCTCACCATGTATTTTGAATAACCGATAAGTGAATTAAGGCAATGCGGGCTCAAGAAGCCGGGGGTCGGGTCCGATCGATCCAACGGTTTGCGGGAGAATCGGTTGATTCCCACTGTAACCGTTGGGCCGATCGAGCTCCCGGGTGATATCTAGATCCGTTTCACACGCCCAATCCAAATTGCCTTCCACATAGGCCGCGTTCGGAGTGTAACGGTGAATCGAGGCTAGATCCCATTCCGCACTCGGGTTGCGCGCGCTCGGTGAATTAGGAGGCGTTGGACCTCGTGTTCGGTGGTTTGGGGCATTGGACCCCGTGTAACACATAACCTATGGGCTCAGGCCCGAATCGTGACAAATCAGTAAAAGCAAGAATAAAACAGAAGAAAACTGATAAAACTGATGAAATACAGACAACAACTGATAAGTATCGGTGAATACAGACAAGTTGTGTATTAGGCCGAATGTACGTGATTTAATCAGTTATTAACCGGGGTTGGTTAGCAAACAATGTATCTAACCTAGACAAACATAGATGGTGGATTAGAATAGGGTTCTAAGCCAATTACATGTGTGTGTTTGTTTTAGGACTCTTATTCAGTGAGGTGACACTGCGGTTTCACCGAATTCGCCAAACTCGTGTTTTGACTCTAGGTTGGAATCTATCATTCTGCTTATCCATTATCTGATGTTTGATTAAGCCAAATGCATGGTTAATCCGGTTTTTCGTGTTCTGTAACTGAAATAAAATGCTCACCATCGAATCTACGATAGGAAGATAGAAACACCGAAAGTGAACGGAATGGGCCGTACGAATGAAACTCGCACCCGAACGGGTTGCCCGTTTCTTTCATAGATCGAAGTGTTTCCAACTCCCTAACGCCTAGGGTATCGGTGAATCACAGAATGACGATTATGCCCTTGGATGATAAAATTGCAATGTTCGTGTATAAATTGGAGATCGCGTCACACGAAGAAGTCCAAGGAGGACTCGCGCGTCTTGACTCGAGCCGCCTCAAATCGGGCCCGGACTCAAGTCATAGCACGCGAGTACTCGTTAGACGTCTATTCTATTCGTGTTACGTGTCTCGGTATTTTGAAATTGTGAGCTTTTAATGGAAAAGGGCATTCTCGCCGTTCCGTAAATCATCGATGCGTTTATGAATTAATAATCAATTTGTCCAATTATTTAATCCAAGTGGTTTAATTAACCGAATGATACGTCTCGTTTGTTCCTCTTCGTGACGTTATTTGGTGGTAATCATTGTTCCATTTCATGGTTACAATTTCATTAGATAATCATCCGGGTCTAACATGCCTAACACGTAATTTAGACTCATCCATCAATTAAAGAGGAATATAACCACAAACAATTCCAAAGACCGATTCTAAAATGATAATAGAGACCGATCCTCACTCAAAGGGGGTCCCGAAGCTTTCGGCCATCCCCTAGGGATAGTTGGCCGAATGCCCTTCGACCCGCTATGAGTGTTGATGGGCTTCCATATCAGCTTTTGACCGCCCCTTTGCATGCAACATGTAACGTCCCCATGAGATTAACACCTCTTATTATATCAATGTTGACACGATCCTCATTATACAAATGACCGCATAATACAATTACGAACGACATATTCAAGGAATCAAACGAATGACATTGACTCGTTTAGGGGTAAACCGGAAAATCAAGCACGGGAAACGCACGACCTCATGGTATAATGAGTCCCAAGGTCTCGGATGGGTCAAGGGTCCCCACGGCCCCATCACAAAGGGGATGGCCGTGAGCTCTTTGGCACAACCGAGCCCTCTAAGGCCTCTTCTCCCTAGATTTCGAACTTTTCCCGTCATGCAATCACATTTCACTCGCCATTAGAGACATTACGACCATGGAAATTGTCAAATCGGGGAGGATGAGAGGGTCATGGACCCCAGGGAGCCAAAAGAGGCTCAAGGCCCCCCTTTGTGAGGTTCGGCCGAGAGGCTCAAGGACTCCCTCGGGTCTATGGCGGTCTCATCCTCACGGATTCGGACCATTTCACGTTATACATGCATGCTTATACGACATATGATCGTGAAAAAAGGGTGAAGTACGTGACTATGCATGGCTTGCATGGAGAACCCGGATCTAAGGGAAAAATGACGTTTTCATGCATCTCGTTTCTTTAGATCATATTAACATCTCATACAAGCAAATGACGAGGGTCCTAGCTTCTCTAAGTCATAGAAGAATGTTACCTAGCCTCGATACACGAGGAAGGGAGTCGGGGAAGTGGCCTCTAGAGTCGCAAGACTTGGTTTGAGTGTCACTGGTGGGTGACCCGGGTGACAGTGCAGCTGCGGCGATCTCTGGAATACGGCTCGGCACGCTTCATCCGGTCACGGCACGGTGCACGGTCGGGCTTGTTGGACTCCTAAGAGGCGGATCTAGGTGACCGTGGGCAGACCCGAACGTGCCAAGGCCTAAACAAACTCGAAAATGTGAGAGAAAATTCGGTAAAAAGTGAGACGAGCCCGGTAAAAAGCAAACGGGTGAACGATGGTTGTGCACGGTGGATCGGCCCTCGGACCGTGACCACCTCTTCACGGGGAAGGGAGAGGGTTGTGAGGAACCCTTTGAACGTGATGGCACGACTCGCCGAGGTTGTGGGGCGAAATGGCATGCGTAGAGGTCCGGTTGGCCCCTGGTGACCCGCGGGACCCGATTCTTCCTTCGGCTGGAACGGGATGTTGGGGACCTCAAATCGAAAATCTAAGCCCGGAAATGGACTTAGGGGGTGGGAAATATGTAGGCTAGGAAGTTTGATGATTTTTGGCTTAAGTCGGGTCGGGTGGTTACTGGAATACCGGGTGGTTTTCCGGCGGTTTTGGCCGGTTTCGGCCTTGGCTTGGGGAGGACGAATGGATGGGAGTGGGCTGGAGTTGAGAGGATTTTAGAGGGAGATTGGCTTGAGAGAGAAAGAGAAAATGGAGAAGTGTTTAAGTTTAATGGTGCTAGAGGCTTTATAGGAGTGGCTAACGGCTTGATTAGGGGAGTTTAATCACGGTTTAAGGGCCTAAGCTAGGGCTGCCGAAAATATCTAGGGAATTAGGGTGGGGTTTGTGAGTGGAGGTTTGATGGGAGTTGATGGAAAGAGATGGGAGTTGATGGATGGACGTAAGTGTGTAAGAGGGATTTGAAATGGGTGGTGGAGGGAAGAGGAGAAGGGTTGGAGCCGCCGGATTTGGGGAATAGCCACGGCTGATTTCGGCTGAGCCGTGGCTTGGGGACGAGCCGTGGCTATTGAGGTTGAGCCATGGCTTGATGGCTCGGCTTGGCTGAGTTGTGGGTCCCATTCGACTGAGAGAAAAGCCAGAAAATGCTTGAAACTTGATTGAGCTCGTATCCGACCCCCGATGTCCAATTAAATTGAAGATTTGGAATGCTTGAACGACGAGATTTTGAATGAGCCTAATGTCGTCATGCGTCGTATAAACGAACGTTCGGACGACTCGGCGCCTCGAGAGTCGGTTTTGCCCTGTTTGGACGTTCGGGGCGGAGTTTAGTGTCCCCCAGTCCCTGATTGCTCTTTGTGCATCCTAACACTCGTTTTGGCGATCCTTTTGCCCCGTGGGGGATCGTTGGCTCGTCGCCCTCGGGCGAGGACCGTAGGCCCGGGAAGACCTAGGGACTTGTGACCGGGATTTTCTCAGTGTTCCCTGAATGTCTTGAGGTGCTCAGGGTTCGTTGTGAGGTGCTCGGGGATCGTTGTGATCTCTGTTCCTCGTGGACGTGCCCCGAAGGCTCGCCGGGGGACGTTCATGACCACTGAAACGTCCCTCGGGAAAACGAGTCGAGTTCCGGAAGGTCATCTGAAGCTTGTTCCTCGACCTTGGTGGTCCCTGGGTGCCTGTAGACCCGTTTAGGGGGGTCGTCTGCTTGTCAGTGGAGCGGGCCCCGGGAGCTCTGTCAGAAAAGGCGTCCGTGAGACATCAGGGTGTCCCGGCTCATGTGGCTTGCCCCGAAAACCCATCCAGACGTGTCATTGGTCACTTTGGCACTGAGAGGGATTTTTAGAGTCCCATATTGGGCACCCTTCGGTGCTTCGGTGACTCGGTGATGAATAGTGCCACAGTGCCAGCTCCGTCGTTTTGGGGATTCCTTGTTCGTTCGCTCTTCTGATGGCTTTCCTCCGCTTTTCTCAGTGACCTAGCTCTTCTCCCTTTGTTCATGACCCCGTGCCCGCCTATTTGCCTCTGATTGTCGGGTGATGAATAGTGCCCCGGGCTTCGGTCGGGAATACTCGTGTGGGAAGCCGGTGGGCCAAAATGGGGTGCTGACAGCTTGCCCCTCTTTGGTTGCGTGCTCGATGAGAGGAGGTAACCAAATATCATGAGAAGCGCCCCTTTTGGTCCCGGCAACCGCTCCCGTCGTCACTCTCTGTGGTAGCTCGCCTCTCCTGCCATAAGACAATAGCCTGATCGAGATTTAGAGGGTGTGAAGTGGTAGGTGAGGGGCCGGAGCCCGCAGAAAGCAGTAAAGTGGATGCAAAGTCCGGAA